>NC_090741.1:124881926-125029426 GCF_036898095.1 Palaemon carinicauda | reverse complement strand
GCTTTTGTAAAGATGTATATTTCTGCTTTGTTGACAGACTGTCGTCCTCTTGTGTGTCATCATGCCCCAGCACCTAGAGAGGAAGCAAAATTTGATGACTGAGAGGCAGACGAAAATAGGGAAATATGTTGTTCTCTTCACAACAGCAGATCCCAATCCCAGTCATCACCAAGAAGGAAACAACCTAAGCATCTTGGCAAGGTTTGGTCATGGAGAGAAAATGCCAGGTGGTGGTGATATGAGCCTCCAACCCCATTTTGATAATGCAGCTCATAGTTATAAAGTAAATACTAAGCCAAAACTAAAAAGGCCAACCAAAGAAAAGACTGGAGTCGAGCGCAATACCTATTCTGACGAACCAGTGGATATTTCCAGCATTTCAGAACCACTGGTTTTGGAAAACCTAAATCGTTCTGAAAACCCCGAGTTGAGTGAGGACGAGACTAATGAAGACCCTATAGTTGGTAGGGGTTTTCAGGACGAATTTGTCACGCACAAGAGCGATGGGAATGGGGTTCTGTTCTACGGAGAGAGCGGCTTCAACAGTAGCACCGAAAGAACTAATGGGGTCTTTCAAAATATCAGTACAGTAGCAGCAAGTACTAGGAAAGATATTTTAGTGAAAAATTATGGTTCTGGTGATAAGAAACTGACTAAAAGACATATTGTTAATGATACCAGAGATAATGTTTTAAATCAGACAGATGAAGCTCGTGATTATAAATTCAAAGATTATGACATAAACTACACGTATGATTTTGTATTGAAAAATGATGAGAAAGCTTACTTTACTAAAATAGACAACATAGAATGTTTCACCTTAGGTACGGACATAGTAAAAACCAAACTGACAAAGAAAGATACATGTTCGTGTTTACAGTATTACTATGGTGATGACTGTGGCATTCCCGAAGCAGTCTGGTTTAGCCAGTCCTCCAAACTTTCTGGAGAGGTCAGACTGAACAGACGAAAGGTTCCTCGCAGGGTCATCAACGGTCTTCCTGTCAATCACGAGTTCGCCATGTTCGAGGCAAGAATGCATGAACTGCACGATGTCATCGATGCCTTCCTGATCGTCGAATCCAATTATTCATCTCATGGTGATCTCAAGGAACTGTCGTTTCTCAAGAGGTTCCAGGACGGGTACTTGGCCGAATTCCAGGACAAGATACACTACATAAAACTTATGTTTTTCTCAAATGAATCTAGAAGTAATGGTTGGAGAGCTGACTCTTACCTAAGGTTTTACATGGGTTCCAAAGGTCTCAAGCAAATGATAGGCCTGAGGGACGATGACCTCTTCATGCTGTCAGATGCTGATGAACTTCCAACCCGGGAGGTTGTGACATTTCTGAAACTATACGATGGATATCCAGAGCCGGTAGGATTTGGCCTTCGCTGGAACGTCTTTGGGTTCTTTTGGCAGGTACCAGCGGACTCGACTTTCATGAACTGGATATCTGGTGCGAAGGAAAAACTGTTGGTCGTATACTCTGTTGCAACTATTGGAATGTTGAAGAAAGTGCTTCTGAATAATGTTTTCTACATCCGAAAAGAAAGGGCTTGGGAGCATCCTCAGTTGGAAGATAACTTGAATAGATATCGAGAAGAGGGACACTTAGTAAAAAACTGGATAGTTGGTAGTGTAGACCATTATGCCGGTTGGCACTGCTCTTGGTGCTTCAGGTTAGTGTCTGGATAATAGAATGCTTACTAGATTTCTTCATCTACCGGAGTTTCTCCTTAAATTTTCAGATAATAAGAATTAGAATATTTAACTTAATTAACTATTCGTGTCATCTTACCATGACCAATTGAAGACGAGAGCCATATTTGAATTTATTTGAAAGATAGATGTAATTATCCTAAATTGTCCTACCTATAAGATTCTTCATATTCTTTATTTCATAAGAACTAGAATTATATTTGTCATGATTGACGATTCGTATAACCTTACTATGGTCACTTTAGATAAAAAACCTTTCTTTAAATGGTACAAACAATATATATTATAATTTTAATTTTCTCTTCACCAGCCCTTCAGGTATTGTTCGTAAGATGAACTCTGCACAAGCCAACGATAAACCAAGATGGGGAGATTATCCAGAGAAGAAGAATATCACATACATTATTTCTAGAATTTGGAAGGGAAGGTAATGGCATCACTCAAGGGAAACTTGATCAAGAAGGAGAGTTTATTCATTACTCGCATTTATTTCAATGTATGGAAATGAAACCATGTGGTCAACAATTTATTTCAAAATATTTAGGAGCTTTCTTCTTAAATAGTAATGAAAGCATTGCAACCTTTATATTTCTAGTCTCATAAGCTTGGAGATATAAAGAATATGTAGTCAGAGAAGCCAAATTGATTGATAAGAAAAGAAAAGGAAAATGTGAAATTTAAAGGCAAAAAATGAATCCAAAATAAAGAATTTTTGTGCTGAAAAAAGAATTACTATAGAAATAAAACCTTCTGTGTTACTTTTATGTTGATAATTCTATGAAATGAACTAATTCTTGCATGTGTTTTTCCAGGTGGTTCGACAATCAAGCTTACTACTTGCCGGTAAAAAATCCTCTGGAAAGATTCTACGCGCCATCATACTTCTTGGAGCACCCTGAATCCTACAGATCATTATTATACCACCCAGCACATCCATTAAATCTAAATCATACGTGGCAACCTCCATAACACCAAAAAAGTGTTATTATTTGTTGTTACATTTATAAATGTCACTTGTTTTTCATCATTGTGACATAAATAATTTCAACGTTTCAGGCTTATAATATTACTAATTGGAGCACCCCCGAATATTAGATGATAGTGTACCACTCCGTACCTCCCCCACCCCCACGTGAACCCGATATACTCCACACCGCTCATAGCATTTGTTTATGCATTGCAAAAATAAAGAATTTCCAGAGGTCAAAAGGCCAAAAGCACAGTTGTTATCAGATTTTATATCCTCGTCCTGAGAAATTTCAGATGTGTTCACTTCAGCCCTGTGCAACCTGCGGCCCTAGAGACTTTTCAGTGCGGCCCTACCCTTCAAAAATTAATATCGTACAGTGCAGCCCTTAGAGCTAACTGCCAAGGTGAAAATTTACTAGAGAGAGAGAGAGAGAGAGAGAGAGAGAGAGAGAGAGAGAGAGAGAGAGAGAGAGAGGGGTTGCTGTAGCATTCACCCATCGGAGATAATGCTAGTGATAGATAGGTTTAAATTGGATTACAAGAATTTAGTTACAATATTACAAGCGATGGGGCTCCTGCGATGATAGGTAAAAATAATGGTCTGGTAGGATTGTTGAAGGGTAGAATGGAGACTCAAAATATCAACTCGTCCTCTCTTATTGCCCTATACTGTATTATACTCGTACACCAGAAGCCTTTTGTGCAAAGATAATAAACTTATCACTTGTAACCAATATTCTCCTGAAAGCAGTCAACTTCGTGATGTCAAAAGGTCTGAACATCACAAGTTTAAAGCATTACTGGCAGATACTGATGTACAACACAGTGATGTGAAGTATTTTTATAGTCAGGTGGCTAAGTAAGTCAGAAAAGCTAAAAAGAGCAAATGAACTTTTGAATGAAATTGTGCTTTTCTTAGATATGGAAGGTAACTCTAACCCTGATTTGAATGATAATGAATGGAAGTGTAACTTTACCTTTTTGGTAGATATAACAGACTAACTTAGTACCCTGAATGGTATGCTTCCAGGAAAAGATCAACTCATCAATGACCTGTTCTCCCTTATCAAAGGGTTTCAGACCAAATTACTGTCCCACTACCAAATATTAAACAACTACGTAATAAGCGATGAGCAGTATCTGAAATATGGTGACAGGTTGGCAGCTCCATAAGAAGAATTTTCAATGAGATTCCGACTCTAGTAAACACTCGCTGACTATTAAAATGTTTGCTTCCCCATTTTATGAGGATGTGAAAACTATTACGGAGGATATACAAATGGTAATAATTGAAATCCAATGTAATAATTAACAAAGAAATAAGTAAGGTGGTAGCTCCATAAAACAGTTTTATAAACAGAAATGATCAAACAAACAATATCCAAAACTATCTGGTCATGCAATGAAGCTGATGGCAATGTTTCGTAGTACGTATGTATGTATGTGAACATCATTTTTCAAAAATAAACCTGGTCAAGAATAAATTTCGGTCCTAGCTAACTGACGGACACTCCGAAAGCACCGCACGTGACGCCACATCAGCCATTCAGCCTAATATTGACCAGTTGGTCCAACAAACACAAAGCCTGCCATCTCACTAGATTTGGTTTTGATTTGGTTGCATAAAGAATGTTAGGATATTCCTACAAATTCAAGTACAGATATATCTTTACATGAGTATTGCAGCCATATACAATAATCAATATGCACTGAGAAATATCCATGTATTATTCGGATGGATAGCTTGATGATAAATCAAAAGTATTTTGTTTAGAATGGGATTGTTAAGAATCTTAGCTCTTGAGATAATTCGCTTGGCACAGGTTAAAGGAGAATTTTTATTTTTTGTATTGTATATTACATTCATCTGTTCTATGAGGCCTTTTGTTACTGCAGAATATTTTCATTAGTTAAAGATACAAAAGTATTTTTTTTTTTAATTGAAGGTCCTATGTGCGGCACTCCATAACATGAGATTCTTAGGCAGTGGCCCTTCTTTTGAAAAGGTTTAATTCTACATTCTGCAGATGCCAAGTCTTCCTTCAGTACACGAATAGTTACCTCCTCAGTAAAATAGGCTTAGGAGTTGCCAGCATCATGCTTCCTCCCATTGGAAACTCAAAAGATTTATAATATTACCATCATTTTCCTAAGGAAAGATGTCTAAGAACATTCCAACATCATGGAATCTTTTTCAATAATGTCTGGTTATGACCATTAAGATGAAATTCTTAAAGGTATGAGAATATCATAATATTGCTCAAGAATATGATATAAACAAATAAATATTAGATAAATAAAAAAAATCGATAATAAGTGAATAGACAAATATATAAGAATATAGCATGCAGTTCTTCCTTTGGCACATTTGCAACGAATGTCATTTGCATAGAAAAAATGCTGATTTTTCAAATGTCTACAAATAAATTTTTACCCATTCAAATGTCAAATGCCAAAATATGATCAGTTCAAAGTTAACAAGTAAAATGCTACGAGTCCAAAGGTCAGCGATGAAAATGCTTCCTATTCATAGATTAACTATTAAATTGCAACTTGTTTATAAACCAATGATAAAAATGCTGCCCTTTCAAGGGTCAACAATGAAAATGCTACCTGTTCAGAGGTCAAAGACTCTAATGTTCAAAGATTAACGCTGAAAAGTCTATCTGTTTAGAGATTATCAATGAAACATCTATCTTTGTAAAGGCCAGTGGTAAAAATACCTCCTTTTCGAAGGTCAGGAATATAAATGCTCTTTCTTCGGAGATCTGCTGTGGATATGTTATCTGTTCAAATGCCAATGATGAAAAGGCTACCTGGCCAAGGATTAATGATGAAAATATTAGATATTTAAGGGTTAATGGAGAAAATTCTAGTAGTTTTTCAAAGATCAGCAATTAAAATTCTACCGTTGAAATGTCAATGATGAAAATGTCCTGTTCAAAACTCAACATAGAATTGCGAAGGATAAGTATTCACCCCTGTCTATTTGTTTTTTTTTTTAGAGCAATTTTGCTCAAGAACTATTGTATCGATTTTGACTAAACATGGTAGTCATGTTGGGTATGACCCAAGGATGAATCTGTAACATTTTGGATAAAGTGCATCAAAGTACAAGTATTCAGCAGTACTTCGGAAATAATCGAAATGTTATTTTTTTTGTTTGTGAACAACATTACGCAAAAAAAAAACTGCAGAACCAATTTCAACGAAACTTAGTGGACATGTGGGCTATGACCCAAAGACAAATTCATCAGATTTTGAAGAAAATATATCGAAGTACAAGTAAGCAGTGGTGTTTAGAGCAAAATAAGACTGCTTGGCGGGGCGAAGACATACTCTCTACTAAGTGCCCCTCTAGTAATAATAATTTTATCTGTCTATGGGTCAGTGGTTGCGAATGTTACCTGCCTAAGGATTTGTTAGGAAAAAGTTACTTTTTTCCTGAGTCAATGATGAAAATTCTATCCATTTAAAGATCAACAATAAAAATTCTACGTTTGAAATGTCAACAATAAAAGTGCTATCTGTACAAAGGTCAGGGATGAAAATGGTATCTGTTCAAAATTCGAGCATAAAAATGCTACTTGTTCAAAGATGCATGATAAAGATATATACATAATTGGCTGAAATGGATAACTATAAAATTATGAAATCAATTCACAGACAGGTAAGTGTGAAAAAGAACAATGTCACTAGGTTGTGGCGATTAAATAATAAATGATGGGAGGTGGGAAATTAGACGACTTTTACATCAAAGAGAGGATTTATTGCCTAAGTTAATTTTCACAGAAACATGAGCAGAAATCTTCTTGAAAATGAGTGAATGAATCTCTTTAATGACATGGTCACTAGAACTAATTCTCTCTAATTACATAACCGAGGAAATATAAGTCTGTCGCAGACTTTTAAATTACTGGAACAGTTTATTGTAAAATGTTCGTAATTTGCAGATAACAATGAATCACTTGTAAATTACAGACACACTCGGGGAGAACGCACTTAAAGGGTAAACGGTCAAATTATCTTACAAAGACTTTTAATATTGGTCGTCTTCTAGTATAACGACGCCAGCCATGGTTGAGATAAGTCTACCAGGGCGGATGGGCCTACTGTGGGTTGCCCACACATGACTTGAGCTTGACCTGAACTCGAACTCAACTAACTACTCTTGGCTTCCCAGTTATCCTTATTGGGCGCACATTGTGGGCGGGGGGGGGGGTAAAAGAGCTTGCTTTGCCTCTGGGTAGCAGTGGCTGGTGATGCAACCGCACCCAGACGGTTCTCGCCACCTTTATGTCCCCTCTCCCCGGTGTACCTATTGACATGGAAGCATATTCAGTACACGTGTGCTTGGGTTGGTAGATATTTAACAAAGGCAGGAAATCGGTTTAAACTAATTTCCAAACTACCCAGGAACGTGGAGATGAGGTCATATGTCGGCAACCGACACCCTACTTCCTGCGAACTTAAATAACCAAGTTAACGGTTGTCAAGAATTTGTCTAAACTCCCATGAATGATTTACTTCAAACCCCCTATATGTGACAACAAAGCAGAAACTGACGTCAAGGAATTGATAGATTATAAGATATTTAGCAAAAGTTTCTTCAAGATGATAAGTTAAACAGATAAACTGTTAATATAAGCAAGCAACAAAGCAATGATAGATGGAACCATGGTATAGAGCTTCTGCAGAAAAAACAAAAAATGAGAGACCGTCAGACAGACAAACTTTGAGCAGACATAAAAGTTCTGTCAAATGGGAATTTGATCTCATAATAAGAGAAAAAGGGAGAGAGCCAGACCGAGAATTTGAGTAGATGGTGAAACCCTGTTAAATGGAACGTCTGTACTCAATGTTATTTGTTAATCTTGGAAACGTCAGTTATTCGAGAGAGAGAGAGAGAGAGAGAGAGAGAGAGAGAGAGAGAGAGAGTACGTTTTCAAACAAATAAATTTATAGAGTCCTTTCATTATACGTCATCAAACTTCCGGTCCGCCATCTTGGAGGACAAACAAAGACGCGTTCAGTGAATAGCTGTGGTTGAACTGTTGAATAGTTAGCCATCTCATCACATTCACATTCACACAATGCCCAGTTTTTGCGCTATTGTTGGCTGTGGGAATCGAGGACAAAGAGATGACAAGAGTTTCTACCGCATACCGGCAGTTATTCAGAATTAGAACAAAGATACAGAAGAATTATCCAAGCGCAGACGTGACTTGTGGTTGACCAGAATATCACGGGCTGATCTACGTGAATCCTCAGTACCCTACGCACGTATCTGTTCTGATCATTTCATATCAGGTCAGTCTCGGCTAGGCCCTAAAAGTATCATTATTCCTGTGTAAACATGCTATATCCGATCGCATGGGTGACTTCACAAGTATCATCGTCAGTTCAGTGTGTAGTGTGTGTGGGGGAGGCGGCATCTCAATTTTTAAACATCAAAAGGGGCATCTCAGATTTTCAAAACAAAAATTAAAGGCGCCCATATTAGCTATATTAACAAAGGCTACTTACCTAGGTCTCTATTTCGTCAAGGTGCTCATGCCTATATATAATTAAGTGTATATTTATACTTATTTTAATTTGTGTATTAAATTGTGCAGACATACAGGCCTATGTGATGAATAAACATTGATTATAAATAATAATAACAATAATATCTGAAAGCTGGTTTAATCCGAAGGGGTCTTCAGCTTATATATGAAACATCGAAAAAATAATTAAACTTGTGCATTTAATTGCAAGGAGGCAAAACGATCATCCAAGAGCATTACAATAGAGTTTGTCCATCATATGTTTATATGTATATAAGAAATTATAGCATTTGTAACCAAACACAAACACAATGGTTAGGCATTCATCTGCTCGCTAGTGTACACGGAGTTGGCCGACAGTACCAAGTAGGCTAGTTCACCATATCAATGTATGAAATACTGGGAAAATCCTCAATATTTTGACTAAATGAATTCTGCATCCGGTATGGATTTAGGCCATCAATTAGATCGAGTTTCTGCTTGTAAAAACACTTATCATCATCCGACAATTGTTTGACAAAGTCGCTCTCATTGTCCATATTCGCTGTAGCAGCCGCCATGTTTTCGCTTTGTACGTCCTCCAGCATGGCCGCCGGCGATTCCCAGTGACGTCATTGAAAGGACTCTATAGTCAGACGCCTTGTTCATAGATTACCGTTTAAATGACTAAGTCGCACACACATACATACACACAAACATGCACCCACCCACACACACACATATATATATATATATATATATATATAATGTGTGTGTATACATATATATATGTATATATATATATATATATATATGTGTGTGTGTGTGTGTGTGTTTGTGTGTGTGTGTGTGTCGAAATCTTGACAGAATCAAAAGCTCTGTCAAAACTTCAGCAGTAGTCAGAGCCCTTCAAAGACAAGGAATAGATGAATCTCATGTTATTGCACTTGAAGATACCTGTACGGGAAGTAGGCCTACATCAATCCTAAAACTACAAAGAAAAGGAGTTAGACAGTGAGACCCCATCTCTCTTAAATTATTCACAGCATGCCTAAATGAAGTTTTTGAAAATTTAAATTGGGAAAATGTATGGATTAACATTAATGGTGAATACCTTAACAACTTGAGGTTTGCATATAACTTAGTTCTGTTTAATGAATCATGGGAAGAAGTGGAAAAGATGATACATACAAAATTTGAATAAATAAAATAGGAATGTAGAACTGAAAACAAATATGAATAAAACAAAGCTAATGATCAATGAAAATTTAAAGACAACAAATGTAGGTTATGGACGAACCCCTAGACTAGAGATTGTTAATGAATGAACGTACTTAGATCAGACAGCAGGTGGTTCTCCAGGTCATAAGACCGAAATCAAAAGGATAATCATAAGACTGAGAGTTTTTGGTAAACAAAAAGAGATCATGAAATGTAAAATGCCACTTTGCCTAAAAAGAAAACTATTCAATCAGATGGTCCTACCATTATCAACTTATGCATAAAAAACTTGGAGCCGTACTAAAGCCTTAGAACATGAGCTATTTACAGCTCAAAGAGCTATGGAAAGATTAATTAAGGGAATAACAATATGAGACAGAAAAAGAGCAGCTTAGATACGAGAGCAAACTAAAGTAAAGAATATTCTAACAACATGTAAGAAAAGGAAATGGACATGGACAGGACATATAATGAAAATGACAGATAACAGAAGGACATTAAGAATAATAAAATTGGTCCTAGATATTGCAAAAGAAGCAGGGGGTGGGAAATAGACGATGGATTGACGAACTAAGAAAGTTTGCAAGTATGGATTAGCATAGAAAGATCGTAAATAGATGCGAATGGAACTTCATATTTGAGGCCTTTGTCCTGCAGTGGACTAGATATGGCTGATGATTACACACACACACACACACACACACACACACATATATATATATATATATATATATATATATATATATATATATATATATATATATATATATATATATAGGCTATATATATATATATATATATATATATATATATATATATATATATATATATATATATATGTGTGTGTGTGTGTGTGTGTGTGTGTGTGTGTGTAAATTTATGCATACATACATACATACATACATACATACATACATACATGCATACATAGATAAATGCGTATCTTAACCTCACTAACAACCTCTGAACTTCTCGATATGCTCGCACTTTTTGGATACGGTTACAACCACAGTTTTAATCTAAAGTTCAAATGAAGAGGCTTCCCCTTTCTTTGGTAGGCTTTTTGTCTCCATATTATTATTATTATTATTATTATTATTATTATTATTATTATTATTATTATTATTATTATTATTATTATTATTAATGATGATGCTGATGTTTTTATAATAATAATAATAATAATAATAATAATAATAATAACAATAATAATAATAATAATAATAATATAGTTCCCACCTGAACATTTTCATATGAAATGGCGTTATCTGCCTCCCGGCAGCGGGTTAAACATATGCTTGAGATGTGGTCAGTGTTACTAGGTTAACTCTCTCTCTCTCTCTCTCTCTCTCTCTCTCTCTCTCTCTCTCTCTCTCTCTCTCTCTCTCTTAGTATTAGATATTAGGTCAGATCATACTATCTATCAAATGACTTTTTTTAATGTTTAGAAACAGATGAACTATGGAGGAAGAATAAAAAAAAAAAAAACTAATAACTCGGAAAAAAAAGTGACCAGAGTGACCAAAGAAACATACATTTAAAAGGAAAGTTTGCGATTGAACGTGCTGTCATTGAAAGGACACCTGGACTGTCAAAATATCACGTTACGGAGGCTATGTCACGATGAATGTTTTGGAACATTGGTTTTAATTTATGCTTCTGTCAAAGCACAAACTAATGGATTATAAACGATTGTACCACTAAATGGTAGCGTAAATCCTTGAACCAGTTAACATTTTTATCAACTTCGGCTACATTATTATTATTATTATTATTATTATTATTATTATTATTATTATTATTATTATTATTATTATTATTATTATTATCGTTCTTTCGTCCAGAATCGGCACGGGAAATGTAATTTTAGCGAAGCATTACCGCGCACGCTTTCGTTCCTTTGTTATTAAATTCACACACTCGTCCTTCGTTCGACACACACCCGCTAACCACGTTAATTCCTCAGCTCAGCCATCATTCAACACTGCCCTTGGAAAAGTCTTGTCAACCACGAAGTAGCATGTGGTGCTTAAATCTACAAGTTGAATCTAAAAAACAGTATGCCTACTTTCTACGTACATCAACAGATACATAACTTGGCTACCTTTTTATATATATCATGACAGTTTCCTTAAAACGAATTCATAATGAATTCCATTTATTCCAAAGTCATACTACGTTCCGTTCAAAATTCAATGCCATGGCAATTACTTGACTTTCGTATGCATGAAGGACGCACCAAATTGTGAGCCATCCAAGATAGAAATCGTGTGACAGACCGCGAAATGTAATAACTATTTACAGTAGTTTGAATATTAATTTAGTCACTTGCCATTTTAAATTGCCTTTAACTTAGGGCCGGAATCAGTAATCCCAGTTGATTTCTTATCATTATTCTTCTTTGGCAATAATGAACTTCAAGGCTTTCCTTAGATATAGCCTATAGGCCTATCTGACTATCTGTTCTGTGACTGTTTAGTCCACAGTCAACTCTTTTATTTGTATTCAAATCTTTTATTCTATTTCTCCTTCACCTTATGTTTAAATGAATTCTCTCCTCTACTCACAAATTCTATAAATTCGCTTTCTTAACACTTTACCAAAATTGAATAGCTCCCTCTAATAGTTTCCATTTCCCTGCTGAAAACGTTATCTTATCTTAGCAATTAGGAACGCATTTAAGTGCCTGTGTATGGCCAATCACGTTATCTAGCTTTAAGTAGAATATTTCGTATATAAAATCTCTAATCGATAAATTTTATAGCGCAATGGAAATGAGTTGTTCACTCAAAAGCTTCCTCATCTCATCACGTCTTGATCCAGGAAATGCCGTTTTTATTACGCGAAGCGTGACTAATGATTCATTTCTTCTGTCGCGTCTTGCCTCCATTCCGATACGCATGCTAAGTCCTTCCGATGGGAAAATTAAAGAAAATGATGTCCTGAACGGCATCAGAGCTGACTATTAGCAACTATTCAAATCACCAATATTGTAGTGACCTAGTCACGACTCTAGTGAGACGTGTACAGTGGAAGGTGTAATAGTATAAGGGTGTTTTTCAGTCATCTGAAGGTCTTACTCATGATTCTGACTTTGGTGACTTTTGTTCGTTACAAGCTTTTCTTTTAGGTTTGATCTTTACCAGCTGTGAAAGAAATGACCAGACATGTTCTGTAGTTCGAAAGGAGTTTAAAACTCGTTAATTTGCGTGAATCCTTTTGTTTTGTTCCTACCTCACTTTTATTAATGAGAAAATGAACTTCTCTGCTATACGTAATTACAAATGATTCAATATCTGCAAATATATTGCTAGAATAATATATTTCAAAACTCTCGGGAATATAAAAACTGTTCAAGTTACCACGCCCCCTGTCATTGAAACTGACAAGTTGTTACTGACTTTTTACTTTCTTTGAAACATTATAGCTATTACTGACTATGCTGTTACTATCGATTATGTGTGCGTGAATTCTTCCACACGAAGAAGATAACCTGGAGATTTTCTGCCAATGTTTTCTTGGCAATTTTATTATGATTTGTCATATCTTTCAACTGTCATTTTCATAAACTACCTGTTAGGATAAGCCGAGAAAAAGTGTTGGAAGCGTTCCTTTCAAAAACTTATTATTTTTTTATTTTATTTAGTAAATATATTATGAAGAGATAAAGTGATCATATAATGCATATAATACATTATGAAAAATTATATTAAAATAATGTGAATATACTTAAAATAGTAAAAAAGATAGATTTCATCAAAAACATACAGAAAAGCCCGATATTGTGTACACTCGTCAGAGCATGCGAACACTCTCTCGTCAGTAGCTATAGTTGTTTACATGTTCGTTTGTGATGAGAAGGTCGTTGGCTCTGAGTTCTTCCCTTTAAATTATCTGCATTTACTTATGGTTGTTAACTGAGGGACCAAAAATGTGGAAATGGAGGGCATTGAATACAGCACAGAGCTATTTGAGAGCCTGTATGAAGTATACGAGGAGATAGGGAGGTGAGTAAGTCCCTCGTCGTGCAAGTTTTTGCACTTTGATAAACTTGCAATTAAAGTTAGATCTCGAGTTCATCTCACTTTTACGTTCTTTACTAATGTGTTTATGTTATGTTTTTGAGTGTTAAATACCTAATAATCT
This sequence comes from Palaemon carinicauda, assembly GCF_036898095.1. Lineage (NCBI taxonomy): Eukaryota > Metazoa > Arthropoda > Malacostraca > Decapoda > Palaemonidae > Palaemon > Palaemon carinicauda. The sequence goes on along the minus strand of NC_090741.1, from coordinate 125,015,839 downwards.
CTTGGGATTATTATTGATAGGTCATAGTCTAGTCTTAGATAAACCTTTTACGGTGATTTATCTACCAGTACCTACCTTTACTGTTGTGTACCTCATTGATGTTTATTTTTCTCTATGGACTGCTTTATTGTATATTGTTTCATGTCGTTAATTAGTGTATGTGTAATTTGCATCACATCATTTGGATTAGGCTGTACTCTTCTTATGAGTAAGCCCTCGGGTCTGCGTACGCAAAACTTACCTTGCTAGCTCACGGAGGGTTCTTTTGCAAAACAAACTGCCCTTCTAAATGACAAGGAAACATTGTAGGATTTATAGCACTATACTTTGGGATTGGTCAGAATCCACGGCCTAGGTTAGGTTGGTTGGGTTAGGATTTATCAATTTTTAATCTTATATCCCTGTACATCATGTGCAGCTTCTGCTGGTTAGTAAAGATACAAAGTGAATTGGGAAACTTGACAATTGAGATTTGATTCTTCTGATAACTGATGTCAGGTAGGAGGCCAGTTTAAAACTGATTTCATAGTTTGGGTTTTGTAAGACAGCCTAAATTGAATACATAATGCGATTCAAGGTTCATCATTTACAGGTAGTTGTTTCGTAACTGGAATACAAACCATGCTATTTGATAGGGGTGTTACTTTCGGCGTAGCTGAAATGACGAGCCATTAATTTTTAACGAGGGTTGACAGTAATGTTGTATTGTATTACAGGGTGTGATTTTGAACAGAAAATATATGTTTTCCTATAGTAAATAACGTGATTTAACCAAATTTGACCTTCATTTCAACTGCAAACAAACAGATCAACCAATTTGACAGTTGCCAAACTGGTTGCTGTTATTACGAATGAAATGAAGGTGAAAACCGGTTAAATCACGTTATTTTCTACATGAAAACATATTTTCTGTTAAAATGATTAAATATAATGTCTTTTATTATATATATATATTGTTAAAATACTTTAATATGACTTGTTCAAATTCGGTGTCACTTAACTCACGTATGTACTGCGAACGGTAACATTAGCAACGTTACCAATGGTAGACAACGTTACCAATGTTACGGTGATACACAGCGTTACCAACATTACGGTGGAATTACTAACGTTAGCAAAGATACGGTATTATTATCGTGTGTATTTTAAAGAATTTTTCCATATACCCTTCACACAATATATAAAAAGTACAAAAAGGGTACAGAACCTAACAAACCCACCTAACCTAACCTAGAAGTTCCCAGGTCACAAACTCAATATAATGCCCTTTGTTACATCACTTCACTTACGTCACGGTAACGTTAGTACTGTTACGATAACATTATATATAATGGTTCTTGTTTCGCCATTAGCTCGCTTCGCTCGCATGAAAATAAGACATCAAGCTCGTATGTACTGGCAAGCGGTAATGTTGAGCTGCGCACGCTAACATTAGTAATGTTATGCTAACATTACCAACGTTAAATATATTGGTTCTTGTTCCTCACTTACGATCACACGAAAATAAAACATCACCCACGTATGCATTGGCAATTGGTAATGCTGAGCTTCGCACTCTTAACAAAATATTTGTTCCGTAACTGAAATACAAACCACGCTATTTACATGGGGTAATTACTTCGGCGTAGCTGAATGACGAGCCATAAAAGTTTTAACGAGGGTTTACTACCCCGCCGCTAGTTAGGGGAGGGGTAGCTAGCTACCCCCCCCCCCCCCCTCACACACTGGTGAATGCTTCACTTTACTTTTGGCTCGGGAAGAGAACAGACCTGTCTGCGCTCTCCCTCGCTTTAACTGCCATAATTAATCTATTTTTTGCTTTTTCTCTTTCGCAGTGTGCTTGAAGTTTTCTTCTACCGATAATGCGTACTTGCCCTGGACTTCCCGGCCGCCGTTGTGGGACCTTTATGTTGGCGGTCGACACTGATCCCCACACCTTGTGTTCTCACTGTAGGGGCCAGCGGTGTGATAGTGGTAATGTATGTATTGAATGTAGGGAGTGGTCTACCTCCCTGTGGGAGAGGTTTGCCCGGTGCCGTAAGAAGGCCAAAAGGGATCTTTCTCCTTCAGAGGCTTCTCTGAAGAGAGAAAATTCCAGGACTTCTTCTTCTGTTGCCCTTTCCTCCTCCGAAGCTCCCCCTCGAGCGGCCTCTTCCGAGAGGCCGGCGAGTGGTAGCGTAGACCGCTGTGGTGTTGACCGATCCCTGGGTGCGGGAGAGGTAGTTGCCTCCCATAGCGAGACAGCTGCCCCTCCTTCCCCGGAGGAGGATTTTATGTCTAATAATGATTTGTTGCAGCTTTGGGCTTCCTTGGGGCTGCAAGGTTCGCCCTCCAAGGAAGCCCTGTTTGACATGATCAAACTGGGTGCAGCCGTCAAACAATTGCCAACTACAGGGGAGATAGATCCTCTGTCTGTGGTTGACGTTGTTGTGACGGAGACATCCCGTGGGTCTAGCCAAACCCCCGTTCCTGTGGCTGAGGTAGCTGACGGCTTAGACTCTCCCTCCGAACATCCTTCGAGGGAGGATCTAAGTCCCACGGTCTCTCCTGCCGGTGATTCTCCCCCTCGGGAGAGTTCACTTACAGAGACTCCTCTTCGGAGGCTCATCGATGGTCAGCTTGCTGATCCCACGGCCCCTCGTGGGCATATAAGGCGGAAGGCTCGTCCTCCCCTTCGCCGTAGAGGCCTTCCTTCCCCTTACAAGGGGCTTAAGAGGCGCCTCTTCGGCTCGTCGTCACCACACTCCTCTGTGGAGGAGACGACTCGCCGTTCACCAGTCCTGCCAGCTACCAACCTAGACCTCTCTGGGGATCGTTCGCGATCACCTTCGGATGATGGTCGTCCTTCGGGACATAGTGACCAGTCTCCCAGACCATCCACATCTGAAGTTTCTGATGCGCGTGACGCGCCACCTGATACTGCCACTGTGCAGTCTCCGGGCCCTTCGGGGCTGAAGGGTCTTGAGCGCAAAACAGCGCCTCTTGCCCTCAAGCGCCAGGTTCCTCCTGTGCGCTCTCCTGTTGCTGACGCTGCTGTGCCTGCCGCTGTTCCTGACTTAGCGCCAAGGTGGTCACCCTCACGCGTTTGCGCCACCGTTCCTGCTACGCGCCAGGGTTCCCCTTCGCGCCCACGCCCTTCGGCGCCCCGGCGCCTTCCAGCAGTTCCTGATACGGCGCTCCAGCGCTCACCTGCGCATACGCGCCCACCGGTGCCCAGCAGCCACCTGCGCTAACGCGCCCACCAGCAGTTCCTGATACGGCGCTCCTGCGCATACGCGGCCACCTGCACTCACGCGTCCACCAGTTCCTGCATCGTCGCGCGCTGTCCAGGAGGCCCCTCCGCTGGCGCACAGGCTCCTTCGGACTCATCGCGCCCGTCTGGGGAAACGCGCGATACGCGCCCACGCGCGGTTCCAGCTCCAGCACTCACCAACGCGCTGTCCAGGAGGCTCCCAAGTTAGCGCACAGGCACTCACGGCCGCCTCTGGGCTCTCCCTCCAGACCGCGCGAGCTTGCATATGGTGCAACCGCGCACAACGCTACGGTTACGCGCCCTGTTCCTGCCACACGCCCCGTTCCTGTATTCAAGGCGGACAAGGTAACCCTCCAGCGCACACCTGAGCACCCTCATCCAACCGCGCGGCCGCCGCAGCAACGCACCCCGGTGCGACCGCATCCTGATGCGCGCCCACAGGCGAGCATGCCGGTCTTATCAGATCAGCGCCAACCTCCGCGCCATCCCGGCCGCTCGCGACCCTGCTCCAGCGCTCACTCTCCCTCGCCCGGTTCTTCTGGACACGCGCTCGGGTGCCCCCGTTATCTCGCGCCCTCCGGGGCCGCATCAGGTCGCTGCGCGCCCGCGCGTTCGGCCGCCTCCCGTGCCGGCTCCTGCACGCCATCGCCTACGCGAGCTCGCGCCCGCTCCAGCTGCTGCGCGCTCTATCGCCAGTGCGCCATCGCTCCCTCGCTCCTGTATCCTCGCCATCGCGCCCTCGAGATTCCGGTATCACGCGAGCCATTCACGCGCGACCCTGACCAGGGCCCGGCACACGAGCCCCAGCGCGAGCGCCGCCAGGCGGACAGTTCTTCGTCTCGTTCCCCTCCTCGCAAGCGCAGACCAGCGCGCTCGCCGGAGGAGGGGCGCTTCCCGGACAGGTCTAGGGACTCTTTCCGGACAGGTCTAGGGACTCTTTCCGGACAGGTGTAGGGACTCTTTCCTTTCAGCCCCACAGGCGAACCCTCGTATGTCGACTCCTCCTAGGGATCCCTCGATCCCCTTCCCTCCAGAGGGGGTGTCTGACAGCGCGACTGTCAGCCGGTAGCCCTGGTTTGGCACCCTAGTCAGAGCCCTTGTGCAGGCAATCAAGCCTGCCCTCTCTGACTCGGGTCACAAACCAGTGGTAGCTTCCTCCCCCCTGAAGAGGAAGAGAGGAGTCTCTCCTGTGGAAACTCCTACGAGGCCTATACTGTCTCCTCGCAGATCCTTGTGCAAGGCTCCTTCTCCCTCCCCTGCGGAGGAGGACTACCCTTCCTCAGGAGAGTCGGATGAGCCGGACCATTCCCCCTTTGCACCAATGGGGGAAGCTCCGCCTCTCCCTGAGAGGTCATCTCGTCCAGAGGTGGAGAAGAGCCTGCCCCCTTCGCTGCTCGAGTCCTGTATCCCGCCCAGGAGGGAGCCTAAGGACTCTAAGACGATTCCCAAATCGTCAGCAAGGATCTGGCAGGAACCGTCTAGAGCCGTCGAGGATGTCTACGTGTCCCCCCAGGAAGAGCCCCTGGGGACGGGAGACTTCGCTGCCAGTCCTTCGGGAGGAGAGCACCAGGAGTCAGAACACGCTTTCTGGCAAGTCCTGACCCTCATGAGGAACCTCAATGGGATCCCAGACCCTGAGGTCCCACCTCGCTCTAGGACCAGTGCAGCTTTGCCCTGGTCTCAGGGGATGAAGAGTGCCAGGGACAAGGTCGAGGGCCAGCTCTCTAAGCTTGCCTCCTCCAGCAGATCGAGTGCCGGTAATAAGCTCCTCCCTCCTCCTCGAGTCCATCAGAGGAGGTACTTCGAGATCCTTGAGGAGTCTTGTCTGAGTCTTCCGTTACACCACTCTGTGGAAGAACTCACAGGGGGAGTCCCTCTTGAGAGACTCTCCAACCAGCACGTGTCCTTCTCAGCCACTGAGATCCTAACCCAGGAGAAGGTCACCAAGTGTGCCATGCAGGCAACTTCGTGGCTCGACATCTGGCTGGGGTCTCTGGGCATCCTGGTGCGGTCCGAGGACCTCTCCAAAGAAAGCACCAAGAAAGCGCGGGAGACTTTCCTACTCTCGGGCACATGGACCATTGAGTTTCTGGCCCACCAAGTCTCGAGCTTGTGGGCCAATACGATCCTCAAGCGTCGGGACGCTGGGGCCGAGAGGTTTCATCATAAGGTCCCCAGTGCAGAGGCTAGCAGGCTCAGACACTTCCGTCCTCGGTAAGAGCCTGTTTGAGCCTAGGGACGTGGAGCTCACCGCTGAGAGGTGGAGGAAATCCAACCAAGACTCCCTCATCCACAGGGCCCTGGCATCGAGGCCCTACAAACCTCCAGCGGTTCAGCAGCCCCTGTCCGGCTAAGGACACAAAGACGACCACCACAGCGAAGCCGAAGGTGTCTAAGCCCTTTCCTGCCAAGAGCAGAAGGAGCAAGAAGTCCTCCAGGGGAGGCAAAAACACTAGAGGTAACAGCCGAGGCCAGAAACGCTAGGGTTGGCAATCCCCCTGCATGTCCACCAGTGGGGGGATGCCTACAGAGTTGCGCGACAAGGTGGCAGCAACTCGGGGCGGATGCCTGGATGATCTCCGTGATCACTCTAGGTTACTGCGTCCCGTTCACAGCCTCTCTACCTCCCCTGACAGCGAATCCAGTGTCGTTGAGCTCTTTTGCCATGGGATCGGCAAAAGGGCAGGACCTTCGGGCAGAAGTCCAGACCATGTTGAAGAAGGACGCGCTCCAGGAGGTTGTAGACGGGTCCCCAGGCTTCTACAGTCGACTCTTTCTTGTGAGAAAAGCGTCTGGAGGCTGGAGACCAGTCATTGACCTCTCGACCCTGAACGGGTTTGTCAAGCAGACTCCGTTCAGCATGGAGACGGCAGACACGGTCAGACTTGCGGTGAGACCACTAGACTTCATGTGTACGCTGGACCTGAAGGACGCGTACATCCAGATCCCAATCCATCCGTCTTCAAGGAAGTACCTAAGATTCTGCCTAGACAACAAGATCTACCAGTTAAAGGTGCTGTGTTTTGGTCTTTCCACAGCCCCTCAGGTGTTCACCAGAGTATTCACCATCATCTCTTCGTGGGCCCACAGGATCAGCATCCGTCTCCTTTGTTATCTGGACGACTGGCTGATCCTAGCGGACTCTGAGGCAACCCTTCTTCGCTACCGAGACAAACTCCTCGAAGTTTGCCAGGATCTAGGGATCGTGGTAAATCTCGAGAAGTCCTCCCTGCAGCCCTCTCGGAAACTGTTATATCTAGGCATGGTCATAGACACCAATCTCCACAAAGCCTTCCCATCAGACGACAGGATAGCAAGGCTGAGGAAGGTCGCGAGACCTTTCCTCAATCGAGAAGAACTCCCAGCCCAATCGTGGCTTCATCTCCTCGGCCTCGGCCAAGCGAGTCAGTGAGCTTCATGGTCTCTCGTACGACGTCACCCATTCAAGGGGATGGGGGGAGGTAACGTTCAGCTTCGTCCCTGAGTTTGTTGCCAAGACTCAGAACCCAGGAGTGCCAGACCCAAGGTTCGACTCCTTCCGGGTTTCGAGTCTCCGTTCTGTAACAGATGACCCAGACCATCTCCTACTGTGCCCAGTCAGGAGTCTGAGGTTGTATCTTAAAAGAACAGCTGCAGTTCGCCCCCAGGTGCGAGCTTTGTTCGTGAGCACTGGGAAGACGAAGAGGAGGGTCACCAGAAATACCATCTCGGCCCGGATTCGCAAGGTAATACATCTGGCCTTGAATCCTGGCCCTCCTCCGTCACGTCGCCCTAGAGCGCATGACGTCAGGGGCGTGGCTACGTCCCTGGCCTTCAAGAAGAACTTTTCAGTGACGCAGGTCCTTCAAGCTGGGGTGTGGAAGCGTCAGACCACCTTCACGGCCCACTACCTGCAAGATGTGACTCACAGGAGGCTCGATACGTTTTCTATCAGCCCTGTGGTGGCTGCACAACAGCTGGTCTAACCTCAGGATCCTTATTGGACAAGTAGCAGAAGGTTGAGGGCATTGTTACCCGGTTTTAGTCTGCGTGAATGAAAAGATCTGCCTGGCCCTTATTCTTTTCTTCATCCTCTCCTCCCTTGGAGAAAGCAGCTTCCTGGGTTCCTTGCACAGCTGACCTCGAACCTCTGCAGGTAAGCCATGCTCCCTTGTGTTCCTAGTATTAAGATGTAATAGTGTCATGTCCCCATACCCTGACGAGGTGGTATTGGGAGAGTCCTAGCCTAGATTTCCATCTGAAGAACTCCAGGTCAACTTCCTAGGACGAGTCACTTCTCACCTTCACACACAGCTTACGTAGGCCGCAGCAGTTTCACAGCTGTCAGCGAGGAGCAGGGACCCCTTACCTCTTGAGTTCCTAAACACTCGGGTTCGGGGTTCCCGGGCAAGCCAAAGCCAGTATGGCAGGGTACTCACCACCCTTCCTAAGGGTTAAGTCACCCCATGTAAATAGCGTGGTTTGTATTTCAGTTACGGAACAAATGACATTCGTAGATAATTTGTATTTTTCCCAACTATACAAACCTTAGCTATTTACACATATGTGCCCGCCAGCCCTGTCCCCCAAGATAAGTCCTACCTCTAAGTAAAGTGAAGCATTCACCGGTGTGTGTGAGGGGGGGGGGGGGGGGGTTAGCTAGCTACCCCTCCCTACCCCCTGCTAACTAGCAGCGGAGTAGTAAACCCTCGTTAAAACTTTTATGGCTCGTCATTCAGCTACGCCGAAGTAATTACCCCATGTAAATAGCTAAGGCTTGTATAGTTAGGAAAAATACAAATTATGTACGAATTTGTCATATTAAAACTAACACATTAAAGTTGAAGAAATTAATGACTTACTTTTATGACCGTGACATCGTAACTTAGGGGTCACGGGGGTGTTGTGACCGAGTCTGTGGTGTCTTAGGTGTTTTGCCTTAGAAGATTATCACTGCACTTGGAACACTTAAAAGTTGGTATATTACAATATGTACATACATACATAGATATACCAAAGGCACTTCCCCCAATTTTGGGGGGTAGCCGACAACAACAAGAAACAAAACAAAAAGGGGACCTCTACTCTCTACGTTCCTCCAGCCTAACCAGGGACTCAGCCGAGTTCAGCTGGTACTGCTAGGGTGCCACAGCCCAACCTCCCACATTTCCACCACAGATGAAGCTTCATACTGCTGAGTCCCCTACTGCTGCTACCTCCGCGGTCATCTAAGGCACCGGAGGAAGCAGCAGGGCCTACCGGAACTGCGTCACAATCGCTCGCCATTCATTCCTATTTCTAGCACGCTCTCTTGCCTCTCTCACATCTATCCTCCTATCACCCAGAGCTTTCTTCACACCATCCATCCACCCAAACCTTGGCCTTCCTCTTGTACTTCTCCCATCAACTCTTGCATTCATCACCTTCTTTAGCAGACAGCTATTTTCCATTCTCTCAACATGGCCAAACCACCTCAACACATTCATATCCACTCTAGCCGCTAACTCATTTCTTACACCCGTTCTCACCCTCACCACTTCGTTCCTAACCCTATCTACTCGAGATACACCAGCCATACTCCTCAGACACTTCATCTCAAACACATTCAATTTCTGTCTCTCCATCACTTTCATTCCCCACAACTCCGATCCATACATCACAGTTGGTACAATCACTTTCTCATATAGAACTCTCTTTACATTCATGCCCAATCCTCTATTTTTTACTACTCCCTTAACTGCCCCCAACACTTTGCAACCTTCATTCACTCTCTGACGTACATCTGCTTCCACTCCACCATTTGCTGCAACAACAGACCCCAAGTACTTAAACTGATCCACCTCCTCAAGTAACTCTCCATTCAACATGACATTCAACCTTGCACCACCTTCCCTTCTCGTACATCTCATAACCTTACTCTTACCCACATTAACTCTCAACTTCCTTCTCTCACACACCCTTCCAAATTCTGTCACTTGTCGGTCAAGCTTCTCTTCTGTGTCGGCTACCAGTACAGTATCATCCGCAAACAACAACTGATTTACCTCCCATTCATGATCATTCTCGCCTACCAGTTTTAATCCTCGTCCAAGCACTCTAGCATTCACCTCTCTCACCACTCCATCAACATACAAGTTAAACAACCACGGCGACATCACACATCCCTGTCTCAGCCCCACTCTCACCGGAAACCAATCGCTCACCTCATTTCCTATTCTAACACATGCTTTACTACCTGTGTAGAAACTTTTCACTGCTTGCAACAACCTTCCACCAACTCCATATAACCTCATCACATTCCACATTGCTTCCCTATCAACTCTATCATATGCTTTCTCCAGATCCATAAACGCAACATACACCACCTTACCTTTTGCTAAATATTTCTCGCATATCTGCCTAACTGTAAAAATCTGATTCATACAACCCCTACCTCTTCTAAAACCACCCTGTACTTCCAAGATTGCATTCTCTGTTTTATCCTTAATCCTATTAATCAGTATTCTACCATACACTTTTCCAACTACACTCAACAAACTAATACCTCTTGAATTACAACACTCATGCACATCTCCCTTACCCTTATATAGTGGTACAATACATGCACAGACCCAATCTACTGGTACCATTGACAACACAAAACACACATTAAACAATCTCACCAACCATTCAAGTACAGTCACACCCCCTTCCTTCAACATCTCAGCTTTCACACCATCCATACCCGATGCTTTTCCTACTCTCGTTTCATCTAGTGCTCTCCTCACTTCCTCTATTGTAATCTCTCTCTCATTCTCATCTCCCATCACTGGCACCTCAACACCTGGAACCGCAATTATATCTGCCTCCCTATCATCCTCAACATTCAGCAAACTTTCAAAATATTCCGCCCACCTTTTCCTTACCTCCTCTCCTTTTAACAACCTTCCATTTCCATCTTTCACTGTCTCTTCAATTCTTGCGCCGGCCTTCCTTACTCTCTTCACTTCTTTCCAAAACTTCTTCTTATTCTCTTCATATGACTGACCCAGTCCCTGACCCCACCTCAGGTCAGCTGCCCTCTTTTCCTCACGTACCTTGCGCTTTACTTCCACCTTTTTCTCTCTATATTTTTCATACTTCTCTATACTATTACTCTGCAGCCATTCTTCAAAAGCCCTCTTTTTCTCTTCCACTTTTACCTTCACTCCTTCATTCCACCATTCACTGCCCTTCCTCATGCTGCCTCCAACAACCTTCTTGCCACATACATCACTTGCAATCCCAACAAAATTTTCTTTTGCTAACTTCCACTCCTCCTCTAAATTACCAGTTTCTCTTACTCTCACCTCGTCATATGCCATTTTCAACCTTTCCTGATATTTACTTTTTACCCCCGGTTTTATTAGCTCTTCAACCCTCACTAGCCCCCTTTTACATCCACCTACTCTATTCCCCCACTCTTTTGCTACAACCAATTTTCCTTCCACCAAAAAATGATCAGACATACCGTTAGCCATACCCCTAAACACGTGCACGTCTTTCAATCTTCCAAACATTCTTTTTGTTATCAACACATAATCCATTAATGCCCTTTCTACTACTCTTCCATTTGCCACTCTTACCCATGTGATTTAAGAAAATTATCAACACTGGAATATACCAAAATAGTTTCAAGTATGGATTACTGAAGCGGTTACAATTTTCTAATACTTAGATCGTAAATTACACAAATGACGACACTTGAACTAACAAAGACGTGACTTGGGCAAAGGTTTCCACGGAAAAGGGCTTGTTGGAAGGTGGGGGTAGGGAAATATTAACCCCCCTGTGCAAACTTTACATACATATGGGTTTGTGATTGGTTAACGGAAAAGCAACGGAGTCTAGAGAGTAAACATGAATGAACAGAATGGGAAACTTGTCCAGAGCAAGTATTTATGTGAAATCTGGGAGTGACAAAATGTATAAAAGTAATATATGAAGATAAAATGGAATGTATGATAAATAATATTTGATGGGTATATAAAATGGTGATTTTATAAGGTATCGAATAATAAAACGAGTAATACTGGGGTCAAACGTAATGTGTATACGAGGGTATTACATAACTAATCAAGTCATAGACTTGAACAGAGCTGGTAGAGAAACGAACAGTTACATTTTAGGATTAGAGAAGAAGAAATCCTATTGGTGGAGGAAAAGTCTCTACGCAGGGAGGCTGGGTTTTTGCGCAGAAAGTCGAAACCTGCTATGTACAAACGTATGTACAAGAGCGTCTACAACGGGCAAGTAGAATGAGAAAAATTAAATGAAAAACACTACTAATGTCAGCATGATACGTTAACATTTGATCTACATTACACGGCAGCACTGGTTACTGTATTTTTTCATGAGACATGGTCTTTGCAACGGCACCTCCAAAGTTTATCCAGCTGTACTGTTTTGTATTTTCCTCCGATTTTTATACATTCAAGAAGGTAATGTATAGAGACGAAAATGCTTGTTTTACGTTTATATATCGTTTCCCCAGTATGTTTTCCCCACCCAAATCCCCGAGTTCCCACTGGGGGTCCCCCATTATCGTAGGATATAGATATACTGTATATATATTTCTGAAACTATTCATTTTATGAATAGAACTTACCTGGCAGTTATATGTATATACTGTATAGCTATAGTCTCTGACTTTCGGCAGAATTTTTGAAAAATCGCGACTGTGCGGTTAGGTGGTTAACAACCCTTATAGGGTGGTACTTGGAATCATTTCCGTTTTCTGTTCTACAGATCATCTCTGCCGGCCGGATCAACAACACGTTGGTCCGTCATTAGAGTTTTTTCTTTCGCTTTCCCTGTGTCGCTGTACCAGTCTGCTATTTGGTGAAGTACATTGATTTGGGGATTTTGCAATCGTGTTTTGTTTCTTCTGTGTTTTTTGCTTTTGATTATTATGAGTGATAAGCTTCATTTTCTTGTGTGTGCGAATGAGGAATGCAAGGTGAGGTTGCCGAAAATGTCGGTAGACCCTCACACCGTGTGTTTGGGTTGTAGGGGTTTTGAATGTGCACTTAGTAAGAGGTGTGAAGAATGTAAGGTTTTGAATGAGAAGGATTGGTTGGCTATGAATTTCTATGTGCGTAAACTAGAGCTCGATAGAGTTAGGAGAGCTTCTAGGTCTAAATCTAAGTCTGTTAGCGAGCTTAGTGTTGATTTATCCTTTGAACCTGTAATTAATTCGTCTTTGGAAGTTGATCCTTCCCTTGAGGTAGTATAGTAGGGTAAGGCAATTTTGGACAAGCGAGGCAAAAATTGGACAGATACAATATCTCTAAAACTATTTATAATTTTCAAAAACTATAATGCTGTTAGAAATTCCCCAACCTTCTACTTTATAAATATTAGTACGTTTGGTTTTGAAAAAGTATTAAATACCACTAGAAAAATTGTTGAATATGGGTGTCCAATAATTGCCTCGCCTTCATTTTAGGGCTTCTCAAAAATAATACTAGAAATCATTTTTTCTAAAAAGAAATTAGTAGATGATACTAAAGGAAGGTTTAAAATAAAAATTTGATGAAAAAATCTGGAATATCTAGTGTCCAATTTTGCCTCGCCTCGAAAAATGGTGAGGCAATTTTGGACACTTAAATGGAAAAACAACTAGTTCATAATGTTAAGTTATTAAGTAATACATTTTGTAATTTTCTTATCTTTTATATTATTCTTATATGTATCTAATATTTTCTTAATTATTTTAACCAAAAATGATAGTTACTTGAAAATATTTTTTTCAATATTAAACTTACCCGATAATCATGTAGCTGTCAACTCCGTTGCCCGACAGAATTCTACGGGAGGGATACGCCAGCTATCACTATACTAGAAGGGGGTGTACTCACCAGCGCCACCTGTGGCCAGGTACTGCAGTACTTCTTGTTGACACCACCTCACTTTTTCCTCTGTCGTGCTTCCGGCAAGACGTTCTTGGATACGCTTATGATTTTGGAGTATTGTTCACGGTTTTTGGTGAAGTATTTCTCTAAGATTTCAGCTTTCGCTATACTGGAAACTTTTCTAATTAGCTTAGATAGCTTTTATTTGGTTTTGATTAATGGTTAACGATCTTTTGCTTGATTTGGAATCCCCCTTGACTTGCTCTTTGATTCAAGATGTCTGACCTTTCACAAGCCCCTCCCCATAGACGATGTAGGTCTTGTAATAGGCGTATTCCGAAGGCCTCGGTTGATCCTCACACCGCTTGTTCTGACTGTAGGGAAAGACCCTGTCAGTTGGAAGATCGATGTGAGGAATGCGCCGGACTTTCGGAACTTGAATTTGTTCGATTCCTTAAATATTCAACCAAGTTAGAGAGAGAGAGAGAGTTAGGAGGAGTTCTTCTCGCTCTTCGCTTTTTTCCTCACCTCATGATCCTCAACCTTTTCCTCCCCCTGTAGTGGCTACCCCCGAACCTACTATTTGTGCTCAACCTGATATGTCCGATGTTTTGCGTGCCATTCAGGCTTTAGGTGACAAAGTGGAATCGGTGGTTAGTGACCATAAGTCTCTTATGGCAGAAGTCAAAGAACTTAAGGTCAAAAGTGCAGTGGGAGGTGATAGTGCCAGTACTGTGCCAAGTGCTAGTGTCAGTGCGGTGCCAAGTGCTAGTGTCAGTGTCAGTGTTGTGCGTGAGGGTACTTCTGTGCGTGCCAGTCGTCCTCCCAGTCCGGGACCTCTTGCAAGCTCCCAAGCCCAGGGGAGAAGCAATGTCGAAGGGCAAAAGGGTTCGGCAGGCCTTGATCGGCGCACAGTAGTATCCTCGGTGGTTGCGGGCGTGTCTTACAGAGACCGTCACTCCCACCCGCAGACGATTGAGCCCGTCTTTTACTCGTCTGCAGAAGAAATGTCGGGGAGAAAACGCTGGACTCAGGTCTCAAGACCTCTCAAACGCAAAGTCCAGACCTCAAGAGTTCTACAACCTGGTTGCAGTCATTGGATTAGCTCTGACTCTCCGCAGTCATCAGGTGACTGCACACCTCCTAAGAGAGGTAAGGTGATGCCGCAACAGACCTCATCTTCTGTTAAGGCTTTGCCTCAGCAGACCTTAACGTCTGTTGACCCCAAGATGTCTTTGCTGCAGTCCATGCAGTCACAGCTTGCGGTCTTAATGCGTGAGTTTCAGGCTGAGAAGGTTACACCTCCTCCTGCGAGCGCTCCGCCTCACCGCAGTCCAGTCTGCCAGGCGTACGAAGTTGAGGTTCCTCAGTCTACCTCTCCGCGTTCTGAGTTGCCAGTTACCAGCGGTGTGCAGCAACCTCCGCCTTCCTTAAGGCAACCTCAGCAATGGGAGCAGGAGTCTTATGCCTTACTTCCTCCGCTTCCTCTTGCGGTTAAACCAGCGAGGCAACAACCTCTTGAAGTACGACAACCTCTTCCATCCATGAGCCAGCCACCTCAGCACTCGCTGCAGCGACCTCAACCCTCCTCAAGGCGAGAGCCTCAACTCCTTAGGCTAGCACCTCAGGAACCTCAACTCGCGAGACAGGAACTGCGTTCTGCGCAGCCGCTACCTCAACTCTCTCAGCTCACACCTCAGGAACCTCAACTCGTTCCTCAGGAACCTGCTACTGCGCATCCGCAATCCTTACAGCAAGCGCAACTCTTGAGACAAGAAACTCATGCTAGGAGTCAGCCACCTCAACCCATGCGCCTACCTTCCTCTACTCTTCTTGACCAGTCTTTGCAGCCTGAACCTCAGGTTTTAACTCAGCAACAGAGACTTGAGGATGAAACCACAAGTGTTTATGCACCCGCTTGTTCAGATTCTGCTGTTCAGCATACCGCTGTTACATTACCTCTCACTTCGCTTCACTCTGGTGATGAGGTTTCTGAGGAGGAAGCTGCGCACCTGGATCCCTCATCAGACGTGGAAGAACCCAAGTCTTCTCCTCTACCCATTGACTTTCGTAAGGTCCTGGCTCTTTTCAGAGAGGTTTACCCGGACCATTTTGTTTCTGCTACCCCCCGCTCTCCTCCATCTGAGTTTTCGCTGGGCATGCAACCTGTTAAGTCAACTTATACTAAGCTCGTCTTTGCTAGGTCCTCTAAGAGAGCTTTAAGAATATTAGGGGAGTGGTTGCAGTCCAAACAGCAACTAGGGAAGACTTCCTTTATGTTCCCTCCTACTAAGCTCACTTCTAAGGCGGGCGTATGGTATGCCACAGGAGAGGAACCAGGCTTGGGAGTCCCTGCCTCTGCCCAGGCTGACTTCTCAAGTTTGGTCGACTCTCCTCGTAGATCAGCAATGAGGCGCTCTAAGGTTTGCTGGACCTTTTCCGATTTAGACCACTTCTTAAAGGGTGTATTTCGTGCCTTTGAGATTTTCAATTTTCTAGACTGGTGCCTGGGGGCCTTGAGCAAGAAGACCTCCCCTGCGGACAAGGACTCAGCCATGCTTTTAATGTCCTGCATGGATAAAGCAATTCGGGATGGGTCTGGCGAGCTTGCATCAATGTTTGTTTCAGGAGTTCTTAAGAAAAGGGAGCAACTTTGCACCTTTCTTTCTTCCAGCATCACACCTTGTCAAAGGTCTCAACTCCTTTTTGCTCCGCTTTCTAAGTTCTTGTTCCCCGAAGAGCTTATCAAGGATTTGTCTGCGGCCATGATTCAGAAGGACACTCATGATCTTGTGGCCTCTTCAGCTCGTAAGGCTAAGGTTGCTCCCTCAGTTCCCAGGACTTACCGCACCCCAGTGGCTGATACTCCTGCTACAAGGTTTATTCCGCCCTTTCGTGGCAGAGCCCCCAGCCGAGGAAGCTCCCGTCCAGACTCTTCCAGGAGCAGGTCTAGGAAAGGTCCCAAGACTTCAAAAGGCAAACACTGACTCTCCTCCTCTCCAGACAGCAGTAGGAGCCAGACTCAAGACCTTCTGGCAAGCTTGGGAAAGAAGAGGTGCAGACGCCCAGTCTGTCAGGTGGCTCAGGGAGGGTTACAGGATACCATTCTGCCGCAAACCCCCTCTTACCACTTCTCCCATCAACCTCTCTCCCAACTACAAGGAAAAGGACAAGAGGCTAGCGTTACACCAGGAGGTGTCGCTCCTGTTACAGAAGAAGGCAGTGGTTATAGTCCGGGACCATCAATCCCCGGGCTTCTACAACCGTCTCTTTCTGGTGGCCAAGAAGACTGGAGGTTGGAGACCGGTGCTGGACGTCAGCGCGCTCAATGCTTATGTCACCAAGCAGACGTTCACTATGGAGACGACGAAGTCGGTCCTAGCAGCGGTCAGGCAGGAGGACTGGATGGTCTCGTTGGATCTGAAAGACGCTTACTTTCACGTTCCTATTCATCCAGACTCCCAACCTTTCCTGAGATTCGTTTTTGGAAAGGTTGTGTACCAATTCCAAGCCCTGTGTTTTGGCCTAAGCACAGCTCCTATGGTGTTTACGCATCTGATGAGGAATATTGCAAAATTCCTCCACTTATCGGACATCAGAGCCTCCCTTTATTTAGACGACTGGCTGTTGAGAGCCTCCACGAGTCGTCGCTGTCTGGAGAGTCTCAACTGGACTTTGGACTTGATCAAGGAACTGGGTCTGTTAGTCAACTTAGAAAAGTCCCAGCTCATTCCCTCCCAATCCATAGTTTACCTGGGAATGGAGATTCGGAGTCAGGATTTTCGGGCTTTTCCATCGGCCCCAAGGATAAGCCAAGCCCTAGATTGCATCCTGAGCATGCTGAAGAGGAACAGTTGCTCGGTGAGACAGTGGATGAGTCTCACAGGGACCCTGTCATCGTTAGCCCTGTTCGTCGATTTAGGGAGACTCCACCTCCGCCCTCTCCAATTCCATCTAGCAGCTCATTGGGACAAGGATTTGACGCTCGAAGCAGTCTCTATCCCTGTCACCAAAGAGATGAAGACCACTCTCTTGTGGTGGAAGACCAACCTCCTTCTCAAGGAGGGCCTATCGTTAGCGATTCAGACCCCCAATCTTCATCTCTTCTCGGATGCATCAGACTCGGGCTGGGGCGCGACCTTGAACGGACAGGAATGCTCGGGAACGTGGAACAGGGAACAGGAAACGCTCCACATCAACTGCAAGGAGCTACTGGCAGTTCATATGGCCCTAATGAACTTCAAGTCCCTCCTTCTAGGCAAGGTGGTGGAGGTGAACTCCGACAACACCACAGCCTTGGCTTACATCTCCAAGCAGGGAGGGACCCATTCGAGGAACCTGTACGAGATAGCAAGGGACCTCCTCATTTGGTCAAGAAGTCTAAACCTCACTCTAGTAACGAGGTTCATTCAGGGCAACATGAACGTCTCAGCAGATCGCCTAAGCAGAAAAGATCAAGTCATCCCCACGGAATGGACCCTTCACAAGAGCGTGTGCAACAGACTTTGGACCTTGTGGGGTCAGCCTACGATAGATCTGTTTGCCACCTCCATGACCAAGAGGCTTCCTTTGTACTGTTCCCCAGTTCCAGACCCAGCAGCAGTTCATGTGGATGCTTTTCTGCTGAATTGGTCCCATCTCGACCTTTACGCATTCCCACCGTTCAAGATCATCAACAGAGTCATTCAGAAGTTCGTCTCGCACGAAGGGACACGGCTGACGCTGGTTGCTCCCCTTTGGCCTGCAAGAGAATGGTTCACAGAGGTACTACAATGGCTGGTCGACGTCCCCAGGACTCTCCCTCTAAGAGTGGACCTTCTACGTCAACCTCACGTAGACAAGGTGCACCCAAACCTCCACGCTCTTCGTCTGACTGCCTTCAGACTGTCGAAAGATTCGCTAGAGCTAGAGGCTTTTCGAAGGAGGCAGCCAGTGCGATTGCCAGAGCAAGGAGGGTATCCACTCGTAGAGTCTACCAATCCAAGTGGGAAGTCTTCCGAAGCTGGTGTAGAGCCAATGCAGTTTCCTCTACCAATACCTCTGTAACCCAAATAGCTGACTTCCTTTTACATCTAAGGAATGAGAGATCCCTTTCGGCTCCTACGATTAAAGGGTACAGAAGTATGTTGGCTTCAGTTCTCCGCCACAGAGGTTTGGACCTTTCTTCCAACAAGGACCTTCAAGACATCCTTAAGTCTTTTGAGACTTCTAAAGAACGTCGTTTACCCACTCCAGGCTGGAATCTAGACGTAGTCTTAAGGTTCCTTATGTCTCCTAGGTTCGAACCTCTCCAGTCAGCTTCCTTCAAGGACCTTACCCTCAAGACTCTTTTCCTCGTCTGCCTTGCAACAGCTAAAAGAGTCAGTGAGGTTCATGCCTTCAGCAAGAACATTGGGTTCACATCCGAATCTGCAACATGTTCTTTACAGCTCGGATTTTTAGCTAAGAATGAACTTCCTTCACGTCCTTGGCCTAGATCGTTTGAAATTCCTAGCCTTTCCAATATGGTGGGTAACGAGCTAGAAAGAGTTCTTTGCCCTGTCAGAGCTCTGAAATATTATCTTAATAGGTCAAAACCTATACGAGGACAGTCAGAAGCCTTATGGTGTGCAATCAAGAAACCTTCGATGCCCATGTCCAAAAACGGAGTTTCGTATTATATAAGGCTTCTGATTAGAGAAGCCCATTCTCACATGAAGGATGAAGACCTTGCTTTGCTGAAGGTAAGGACCCACGAAGTGAGAGCCGTAGCCACTTCGATGGCCTTTAATAAGAACCGTTCTCTGCAGAGCATTATGGATGCAACTTATTGGAGGAGCAAGTCAGTGTTTGCATCATTTTATCTTAAAGATGTCCAGTCTCTTTACGAGAACTGCTACACCCTGGGACCATTCGTAGCAGCGAGTGCAGTAGTAGGTGAGGGCTCAGCCACTACATTCCCTTAATCCCATAACCTTTTTTAACCTTTCTCTTGAATGCTTTTATTGTTGTTATTTGGGTTGTTACGGTAGGCTAAGAAGCCTTCCGCATCCTTTTTTGATTTGGCGGGTGGTCAATTCATTCTTGAGAAGCGCCTGGGTTAGAGGTTGTGTAGAGGTCCTTTAGTATGGGTTGCAGCCCTGTATACTTTAGCACCTTAGAGTTGATTCAGCCTCCTAAGAGGAACGCTGCGCTCAGTAAGGAAGACGAACTTAATAAAGGCAGAGTAACGGTTCAAGTCGACTTCCTTACCAGGTACTTATTATTTCATTGTTATTCTGAAATAACTGATTATATGAAATACGGGATACTTAGCTATCCTTTAGTCATGTACACTGGTTTTCACCCACCCCCCTGGGTGTGAATCAGCTACATGATTATCGGGTAAGTTTAATATTGAAAAATGTTATTTTCATTAGTAAAATAAATTTTTGAATATACTTACCCGATAATCATGATTTAATTGACCCACCCTTCCTCCCCATAGAGAACCAGTGGACCGAGGAAAAAGTGAGGTGGTGTCAACAAGAAGTACTGCAGTACCTGGCCACAGGTGGCGCTGGTGAGTACACCCCCTTCTAGTATAGTTATAGCTGGCGTATCCCTCCCGTAGAATTCTGTCGGGCAACGGAGTTGACAGCTACATGATTATCGGGTAAGTATATTCAAAAATTTATTTTACTAATGAAAATAACATTTTACCATATACTTCAAGAGAAAAAAATATTGAATTATAAAAAACGGAAAAAGAAAAAGGTTTTCTTTTCAAAGAAGATATTAATAAAACCTATTACTAATGAAAAAACATGTACAATACAAAACCTGTAATAAAAGTGAACAATTCAATATATATTATAGCCATATACGTAACAAAATAAATGCCTGAATATAAGTCTTGTCTATTTACTTCAATTGAATGCTCAAAAAACTGCTTCTGTTCTTTTATAGATGGCACTAACCATTTTTGTTAAGGCCTGGGTTTTATAAATAAATGACCTTTAATTACATCTGTGATTTGAAAAAGGTATATATCCGTTTGATGCTCTGGATACTCCTCTATCCCTGATGCCTGGCGGATGATCTTAGTGGAGTTAGTATGGACCGGCAGGGGTCACTTGCCTTAGTTAGGCACTGCGCATCACAAGGAACTGGCTGTCCTTTGATGACTCTAACCAACGAATCCTCTATGGATTTAATCTTTCTTTGAAAAGCGAAAATGAAAGAATGGCCCCCTGTCCCGGGCGTTGCAGGGTGCTAAGAATCTCCCGGTTAATAAATACAAAAGAAAAATTGAAAATTGGTAATTGGAATGTTAGAAACATGAATCAGATTTGGAAGTTACAGCAAGTAGAGAATGAATTTATAAATTACAGTTTGGATATCTTAGCCCTAAGAGAAACACTTTGTAAAAGGATCGGTAAAGAACTCACACCAAGGCAATACATATCTACAGTATCTACTCAGGAAGAACAGATGGAATTGGAAGAGAAGGGGTAGGAATGACGACACCAAGAGCAGAAAAGTCATTAATGGAATGAAGAGCTGTATATAGCAGATGGTCACTTGCAAAGTTTAAATCAAAGCGGTGCAATATGATTCCCCTGAAGACAGGAAAGATGAATACTATAAGGAATTGCAGTGTGTAACAGATGAGATCCCAGGGAGAGATACGAAAATTGTGATTGGTGACTTCAATGCTGAAGTTGCAAGGAATAATCGAGGTATAGAGAATGTGATGGGTGTTGAGGGTCTTGGCGAAGTTGCAAATGAAAATGGGGCAGATTTTATAAGTTTTTGTTCTTTTCCAGCATAAGGACATCCACAAATATACATGGGCTTCATCATGTGGCAATTACAAAAATCAAATAGATCACATATCCATTGATAAAGAGAGAAGGAGGACTCTGAGAAGTATAAGAAGCTATAGAGGTGCAAATATTGGTAGTGACCACTAACTCCTCTTGCTACACTGAAATTAAAACCGAATGCACCCAACAGAAATGTAGATAAAATATCTAGGTCTGATACAACTGGCTTCTAGAGGATGAGCAGAGAAATTTTTGTAATTGAATGTAAGAATCGATTTGCAGTCTTAGAGACTTTAGGAGACAAATAGCAAACAATTAACGAATGATACTTGGGATACTTTAAAAAGGAGACAAAGCTAGAAGTTGATTGTTGGAAGTTTTTGAGGAAGTAATGAAAATTGCAAGGTAGAGCATGCTAACCATTCCAGTATTGATAGTGAGGTCAAAAGAAAAGCCATAAATGACCGGCGAGAATATTTAGACAGGAAAGCAGATGAGTCTGACAAAGCTATGGATTCAGGGAGTGACTATGGTATAAGAATTGAACATAGAATTATTATAGAAATCTCTACGGGAGCAAAGCAGAAGAAGCATATACCCATCAAAAAGAGAGATGGAGCTGTTATAACAACAGAAGATGAAGAAAGGCAACGTTGGATGGAACACTTTAGTGGGGTCATGAATAGGAGATATAAAGGGATTAATTTGATAGATATACCTGAAGCTGAGGAATACCTTGATGTGCCCATCAATGAATTAAGTGTGTTTGAAGTCGAAGCTATCTTTTAAAAAAACTCGGAAGAGATGGGATGCCTCTAGTTATGATGGAATAACTGCTGAGATAATATTGGCCGAAAATGATGTGACTCCCAGACTACTTACAAGATTATTTTGTAGAATATGGTGTGAAGAGGCAAAGCCTGATGAATGGGAGTTAGGAGTGTTGGTGAAAACGGCAAATAGGAGATCTGACTGATTGCAATATTTACAGAGGTATCACACTTACGTCAGTTGTCATGAAAATACTATGTTGTTTATCCTCATGCATTTTGTAATGCATAGAAGAGTTGGTGATGTTGGAAAAGGATTGGACTGGACTGGTAACAGGATATTAGCTGACCTAGAGTATGCTGATGACGCTGTCCTTATTAGCAGAAAACCACAGGTCAAGATAAATAGAAGAAAGACAGAGATGAGGAGATTGGAACATGCAATGGAAAAGGAAATATCATTGGAAGGAAAAAGGTTTAATGAGGTGGAACCATTTAAATATTCAGGAACTATGATATCTACTACAGGGATTAAGATTTTGAGTTCAATGAAAGATTGAAAAAAACAAACGAGACAATAGCTAGGTTAAGTAATATCTGGAAATCAAATCGCCTGAAATTACATATAAAAGTCTGGCTATATATCAGTTTAGTGAGATCGGTGTTACTGTGTGGATATGAGTCCTGGTATAACAATGAAACAATATCCAACAGATTTTATAGATTTGAAAACAAACCCCTCAGAAGAATATTGGGAGTTAAATGGCAGGACAGGATTAGAAATGAAACTTTAAGAGAGATCACTCAAGTGCCATATGCGGATGAGATCATGGTGAGGGGTAGATGGGGATGGTTTAGGCATGCTCTTCGCTCTCTCCAAGAGATTAGTTCACCAAACTTTCAACCAGGCTCCACAAGGCCCTAGAAGAGTTGGAAGACCCAGGCTTACATGGCTGAGGACTATGAAGCACGAAATAGATGTTGAATGGAGAAGTATTGATTTAAAAGCTCAAGATAGAGACGAATGGTAATCTAACCGAGGTCCTTTGCGTCAATAGGCGTAGGAGGAGATGATGATATGTGGTTTCAAGCTATTTAACTCAAAGTGAGTCACTTTGCCTCCCTCTTCCGCTAAAAACCATTTTGTTGCTATACCAATGCAAAATAATGGATGCTCCTTATCTTTATAAATTACCACATACCATTTTCCTACAACTGACGCTTCTTTATATGGAGGTGAAACGCTCTCCCAAAATTAATTAAATTCCTTTTGATTCGCTATCAGGACTATCCAAGTACCTGTAGTTTGAATAATCAATATTAATTACCTTGGTCAATTTAGATTTTTTTATATTCACTTTAGCGTTTGCACACATTTTTCTTAGAAATCGAGAAATATTTGGTTGCTTTGTATTACCATTATTTGTTTTGTTTTTTATTTCTCTTAATGCCTTTCTTTAGGGTTTTCCCTTTATTGATTTTCATTTCATCTTTTTCTTAAATCTTCGATTGCCTCCCTTTCTGTTACTATTTGAGCAAATGACTTTCTTATTCTTGTTTTGTTTTTATCATTCTTGGTTGCTTTTTCTGTAAGATTATCTTTTGTAGGTAAAAGGGTCTCTTTGATGGCTCGTTCATAATATGAGGTAAAAATAATAAGAATAAACTGGATATGTACAACTTAGGACGAATATTGTTTATGGGATCAGCTTTGTCTGTCGTTGATATCTCTCACTATCATGCTGTTTACTCTAATGTTGCTGCATTGAACACTATATCAAAAAGGCAACACGCCAGCTGCATCTTTTCTATTGCAGTTATCAACATGGAAATTAGCAGGAAAGGGAAAACATATTTTCCCTAATACTTGAAATTTTCATTTAGATTTGTGAACTATTCTAGGAACAATGTATATACAAGAAAGATTTTTTTTTTTATTATTTGTAGCATTTGGGGTGACACCCCTCTCGAGGATGTTACCATGATTTGGTCGATCTTTTTGAAGGTTCCACCCATGAGTGTCAACACCTTTGAGTGTGTCCCCAGTATTAAATAACTTTGAAAATCATATCATATCCCTCAAGCTAGAAAGACAAACTTTTTGTAGATGTAGCTCTCAGGGTGTCACCCTGAGCAGACACTCCCCCCCCCATACTGCACTCCAAATGTCTTATTTTGTATGCTTATGATAACATATATGTAGATTTACACATAAAAGTATATTTGCGTGCTCGAATACAAAGTTTAATTTATATATTCATAAAGTAAGGCAAAATTGGACAGTTTTCAAAGCTATGGTGAGGCAAATTTGGACAGGCAACTTTCTCACTTTTTCTTGGCGAGGCAAAATTGGACAATCTTGGATTGCGGACACAAAAATTTATCTAAGTCCATAATTTTGTTATAGTATATTTATATTGATAGTGACCACAAATTGTCATAATTTGGAATTTGAGCGTTGCTGCTTAACGGAGATCCAGACATGTCCATAATTGCCTCGCTGTCCAAAATTGCCTCGCTTCTAAGATATTTTTTTTATTGATGAGATATAGGAATTTCTAATTCTCTGATGATTATGAGACTAACTATTTTTATAGATGAGACCTCCCTCTTTTGAAAGCATGTTTGATTTTTGGTCATAAATTATTAATACAGATTTTGTACGAAGGTTTCTAAAAAGGTGTCCAAAATTGCCTCGCCTTACTATAACTCCTGCCCCTTCTACAGGATCTGTATCTGCGGATGACCCTCGGTATGCCAGGATGGCTGCCGAGTTGAAGGCCATTAAAGATGAACTTGCGGCCTTTAAAGGTAAGCCTAGTGAAAGTGAGATTAGTGCTTGTGAAAGTGCAGTGGAGGTGGCAACTGACCGAACCTGTCATCACCCTAGGTCTAGACCTCTACCAAGCTCCCAGGACCAAGGGAGAAAGTACGTCGACAACCGAAAGGGGGTGAGAGGTACGTACCCTCGGTCAGCCGTCACCTCAGGCAGTCCTGTTGCCAATTCACAGGCTGCTCTTGACCACCACGGAAAAGGTGTGTCGGACGTGATGGTTTCTTCCCCGAATCCCTCTCCCAGACGCAAATGGAAGTTTGAAGCGTCAAGACCTACGAAGAGGAGGTGGAACCGTGATGAACAGTCTCATTCTCACTCTCCTGGTTCTAGTAGCTATGAACCTTGTCCGTCAGAGGACGATCTGGGTTCCGTGCCTGTGAAGAGGACGAAATCTAGGTCCGGAAGTCGAGATAGAGCAGCTGAAGATCGTTCTCCTTCCACCAGTATTATTCGACAGCCTTCTCCTTTGGAACCGCAAGACCCAGCAGAAGTCGCTAAGTCTTTCATGTCAGCCATGCAGGAACAACTTTTTTTCGTTGGTTCAAGCGTTTAGCCGCCCTCTTGCCCAGTCCGACAGACGTAATGACGACTCGTTGCCCATCAAGAAGTTAGCTTCTAAGCGGGAACGGAGTTCCTCTCCTAAGGAACCCTTGCGCGCTTCTTCAAAGACACGACACCGCACTGCTTCCTCTTCTGCTCGGCGCCAGGACGATTCCGCCTCTCGCTCTCGGTGCCAGGACGATGCCGCCTCTCTCTCGATGCCGGGACGATACTAGCATGCTTCTCCAGGACGAAGCTTCCTCTCGTCACCAGGACTATTTCAGCCCTCTCTATCGATGCCAGGACGCTTCCGCCTCTTGTTCTCGTCGACAGGACGACTCTGCCTCTCACTCTTGGTGCCAGTACGATCCCAGCCTGCTTCTTCAAGACGATACTGCTTCTCGCCACCAGGACGATAGCAGCTCTCGGCGTAAGGATACCTCCTTCTCTCACCGCCAGGACGCTTCCTCCTACTGCATCAAGGACTCTTCTAGCGCTCGGCGCCAGGACGCTTCCTCCTACCGCATCAAGGACACTTCTAGCGCTCGGCGCCAGGATGACACCTACGCTCGGCGCCAGGAAAGGGAATTCCAGCAGCCCTTTCGAGGCAGGGCTCCTTCAAAACCTGACTTTAGAGGAAGAAGGCAAGAGTCAGGAGCAAGGACGAACAGAGGTTCATTCAGAGCTCGCTCCAAGAAATGAAATACAAGTCCTCCAGACAACAATAGGGGCAAGACTGTCACGTTTTTGGCAGTCTTGGAAGAGAAGAGGGGAGGACACCTGGTCCCTCTCAGTCATAAAGGAAGGATACAAGATCCCCCTTCTGGAGAAGCCTCCTCTCTCAGAGATTCCTCTAGCTTTAGTAGCGCAGTACACAGATCCGGGGAAACGGAAGGCTCTTCTGGATCTGGTCGACCAGATGCTGGACAAGGGAGCGATAGAACCGGTTCTGGATCTATCCTCCCCAGGCTTTTACAATCGCCTGTTTCTGGTACCCAAGAACTCGGGTGGATGGAGACCCGTCCTGGATGTCAGCTCTCTGAACGTCTTCGTGGAGAAGACGAAGTTCTCCATGGAGACGACTCAGTCTGTGCTTGCATCAGTACGTCCAGGGGACTGGATGGTGTCTCTCGATTGGCAGGACGCGTATTTTCACGTCCCCATTCATCCAGCTTCGAGGAAGTACCTGAGATTTGTGATTCAGGGTAAGTGCTTCCAGTTCAGGGCGCTTTGCTTCGGTCTCAGCACGGCTCCTCAAGTCTTCACCAGGATAATGGCAAATGTGGCAGGCTGGCTGCATCAAGAGGGGATAAGGGTATCTTTTTATCTGGACGATTGGCTGATACATTCACGATCGAGGGAAAAATGTCTGGAGGACCTACGAAAGACTTTTATGATGGCTCAAGAACTGGGCCTGGTCATCAACAGGGAGAAATCTCAGACCAAGCCGAATCAGACTATTCTCTATTTGGGGATAGTTCTAAATTCAGTTCTTTTTCGGGCTTCTCCCTCTCAGGAAAGACAGACCAAGTGCCTCGAGAAGGTCCGAAGATTCCTGGACAAGAAGAGGTGCTCAGCGAAGGAGTGGATTAGTTTGCTGGGAACTCTCTCCTCACTCGAACAGTTTGTCTCGCTGGGGAGACTCCATCTAAGGCCTCTACAGCACTTTCTGTCAAAGGTGTGGAACAGGAAGACACAGGAAGACTCCTTTTCCTTCCCTATACCAGCAGAGGTCAAGGATCATCTGATGTGGTGGCTAGATCCAGCTTTGTTAGGGGAAGGGATCTCCCTGTACAAGAAGAACCCAGACCTAGTGTTGTTTTTAGACGCATCAGAGTCAGATTGGGGAGCAACACTAGGAAGCAAGGAGGTCTCAGGCTCTTGGGAAGAAGGTCAGTTGGGATGGCACATCAACATCAAGGAGTTGATGGCCATTCTTCTAGGGCTAAAGGCCTTCAAAGACTCGGTGTCAGGGAAGATTGTGGAGGTCAACTCAGACAACACGACAACTCTAGCGTACATCAGGAAGCAAGGGGGGACTCGCTCTCTGTCTCTGTTCGAAACAGCAAGGGAGCTCCTTCTTTGGTCGAAGGAGAACAAGGTAGATCTGTTGACGAGATTTGTACAGGGACAGAGGAATGTGAGGGCAGACATGCTCAGCAGGAGAGGGCAGGGATTTCCCACAGAATGGAGGCTGTGGGGGAGACCCTTAATAGATCTTTTCGCCTCCAACCTGAACAAGAGGATCCCCAACTATTGCTCCCTAGTTCCGGACAAGGAGGCAATAGCGGTGGACGCCTTTTTGATGGATTGGACGGGGATGGACACATATGCCTTTCCCCCGTTCAAGATCATCAATCTGGTCATCAGGAAGTTCGCCCTCCTCGATTCGGGACGAATGATCCTAGTAGCTCCATTCTGGCCAACGAGAGAATGGTTTACGGAAGTGGTAGACATGTTGATGGACTTCCCAAGAAGCCTTCCTGCAAGTCCAAAGCTGCTCAAACAACCCCACTTCGAGAGGTATCATCAAAACCCCCTCGCTCTCAAACTGACTGCCTTCAGACTATCGAGAAGCTTGTCAGAGCGAGAGGATTTTCGGCGCAAGCTGTGAAAGCTATCGCCAGAGTGAGGAGGGTCTCTTCACAGAGAGTCTACCAATCCAAGTGGGAGACTTTTAGAGCTTGGTGTAGACAGCACAAGGTTTCCTCATCTACTACCTCTGTGAGCCAGATTGCAGATTTTTTATTATACCTCAGACAGGATGCTAAGCTGGCAGTGTCCACAATCAAAGGTTACAGAAGCATGCTCTCTACAGTCTGTCGGCATAGAGGCTTAGATTTGTCTCACAATAAGGACTTGCAAGACCTCATGAAGTCTTTTGAGACAACCAAACAGGTTCAGTTAAAGCCCCCTTCTTGGAACCTGGATGTGGTTCTGAAGTTTCTTTGCACCAAGAGATTCGAACCCATCTCCCAAGCTTCTCTCAGAGAGGTAACGAAGAAAACCTTCTTCCTAATGGCCCTAGCCACAGCTAAAAGGGTCAGTGAGGTCCATGCGATTGAAAAACAAGTAGGCTTCAATGGGAATGGAGCGGTTTGTGCCTTAAGAATGGATTTTCTCGCCAAGAATGAGA
The DNA here is from genome assembly GCF_036898095.1 of Palaemon carinicauda. Lineage (NCBI taxonomy): Eukaryota > Metazoa > Arthropoda > Malacostraca > Decapoda > Palaemonidae > Palaemon > Palaemon carinicauda. The sequence continues at coordinate 124,987,666 of NC_090741.1, read as the reverse complement.
ACCCTTCAAAGCCCTGACCAAGGACTTTTGAGGTCCCTAACCTCACTAATCTAGTGGGTCAAGAGCAAGAGAGGCTCCTCTGTCCAGTTAGAGCCCTTAAAGCTTACTTGTCTCACACTAAGAATGTGAGAGGCTCTTCCAGCTCCTTATGGTGCTCGGTGAAAGATCCGCAAAAGCCCCTTTCAAAGAACGCTTTGTCTTTTTTCCTGAGGGAAGTTCCTCTTGTGTGAGGAAGAGCACTTCGGCCTTTTAAAAGTGCAAGCTCACGAAGTGAGAGCCATTACTACTTCGCTTGCTTATCGCAAGAACATGTCGGTCAGGCAAATTATGGATGCAACGTTCTGGAGGAGCAACTCTGTGTTCGCCTCTCATTACCTCAGAGAGGTGAGAGTGGACTATGAGAAATGCTATACCTTGGGCCCATACGTAGCGACGGCTTCTGTATTAGGCAAAGGAGTTACTACCTCCCCTCAACCTTAGTTTTTTGTATACCTGTGTGCAGGTTGGTGTTTTTAATGGTTGTCTGAGGACGTTGACTTGTGATACAGTCACCTCAGTCTAGATAGATAATTTATATCTATTATGCAAGGTTAGGTGGTTAGTTTTAGTAAGGTTGCAGTTTTTAATATAAGGGTCGAAGGTAGTTCTGAAGTCTAGTCAGATTGTTGGTCTCACCCCGTTGACAGACTCAATTGAGTTGTTTCAGCATGACAGGTCCTGGCTGACACTCCTAAGGGAAAGCGACTCAAGAGGCAGGAACCTTTGAAGTCAGCTACCTTAGCAGGTAAGGAATCAAGGTGTCTTTTCTCCTACAACTTTTTTGTTGTTTCCCCAACTGTGTTTACTGTCTGTCACCCTCCTCCAAGTGTGTGAATCAGCTATATATATTTGTTCCGTAACCGAAATACAAACCACGCTATTTACATTGGGTATTACTTTCGGCGTAGCTGAAATGGCGAGCCATTAGATTTTAACGAGGGTTAACTACCCCCTCGCTAGTTAGTGAGGGGGTAGGGGAGGTGTAGCTAGACACCCCTCCCCCCTCACACACCGGTGAACTGGTTCACTTCGCTTTTGGCTCGGGTGGTGGGCAGATGTGTCTGCTCTCACCCTTGCTTGGCAGCCATTAATGTTTTGTCTTTACTTAATTACTTACTTTTTCTTATACTTAATATATATGTAAACATTCTCTATGTTTATGTATACTGTATATTTGGGTATAGAAATATGGTAAGTTTCCTTTTCAGGGTTTGTGCTGTGTCTGTGTAGTGTACGACAACGTCACCGCGTAGTTCCAGGCCACCGCGGTTGCACTTCATGGGGCACGATCTCTTGGTCCTTCGGTCGTTCGTTCGGCTTCCGATTTTCGGCCACCGTGTGGAATCGTCATCGTTGGACTTTCTCTATTCTTCTGTTTTCCTCGCTGTTCCTCCTTCCCTGCGGGGAACTTGGTCTCTCAGCGAAGGGAACGTGGGAGTTTAGTTTGACTATGGTCTCTCTCTCTACTCGAGGTCGTTCACCCTTTTACTACTACTACGTACTATTACGGTAGCCTCTTTCCCGTTGAGGGTTGAGTTGCTATTCTGTTTATTTGTCTCAATTATTTTCAATGAATCTAATTGTATTTGTTAACTTTTCAGCTTCTGTGGAGAACGCTTCCCTTCGGGGTTCAGTCGTTCTTACTATTTGTGAACATTCTTAAATGAATTACATAGTTCTGTTTTTGTTTCAGTTCTCCGCCCTCCCCCTTCTCCCGTGAATGTCAGTGGGGGAGGAGGGCGCATACTTGGTTTGTAATTCTTATTTGTTCCGTAACCGAAATACAAACCACGCTATTTACATTGGGTTTACCTTTTAGCTCTAAAAGTCTCCCACTTGGATTGGTAGACTCTCTGTGAAGAGACCCTCCTCACTCTGGCGATAGCTTTCACAGCTTGCGCCGAAAATCCTATGGAACCTCTTGATGGTAGTGGATATTCTCGTCCTTTCCCCACATTCTTGATGCTGTTCTCGGACTCGTCAAAGAAAAGGGGGGGGGGGGGGGGCATGTTCCGGTCCAGGTCTATGGTCAAGACCTGAAGGATACCTCTCCATCATTCAGGCAGGCTTAGGGGCCGTAGTCTGGCCCCTCTACAGACCCTACAGCTCCTGCCGAGTCGCTCCGTGTGCGTCGACTTCATGATTCTGGCGTGTTCTAACCAGCAGGGGACGCATTTTCACACCTTCACATCTTGCAGTAGAGATACCGGGATGATTGAGATACTCTCAATACCACCATCGGCTCTCTCATTCCAGGCAGAGGAATCTTCTCTCCGACTATCCGAGCAGAGCCTCGTAGAGAGAGTGTACCTGGGGGTCTTTGGCCTTGAGTAACCAGCAAGTCCTGGTCTGGGGGACCTGATCGCGGCAGCTTGGAACCTCAAGCTTCCGCTGTTCTTCCCCCCAGTCTCAGACCCCGAGACTCGGGCAAGATGCATTCCAGTGATGGTGGGACAACTTCGACGCCTGCGTCTTCCCTCCTTTTTGTCTGTGGACAATGGGTCCCAACAAGACCAGGTTGTCTGTCAACCTTTCAATGGGAGAGCTCCACTGGGACTATGCGCAGAACGGTTTCTGGACCCTCTGCTTCCCCTGACGGAACTCCCGGGAGAGCTTCTCCCACGGAGCAGACTACTCAAACAACCACACTGCAACATCTCTCCCGAACCGGGGCGTCGCTTCGGCTTCATGCCTGGAGACACTACGCCTCCTCCTCAAGAAGAGACAACCCGCTACAGTCGCGGTACGGAGGTCGCGTCATCTGCGATAGTCATCCGCAGGGGTCTTCCAGGCAAAGTGAAGAGTCTTCGGTGGTTGGTGCCGTGGGAGATATACCTCTTCCCTTGAGGCCTCTTCTCCAGCAATAACGGTCTTATTGCCTTTCGGCGGGAGGAAACTCCTTTCCGCTCTCGGCCATGAAGCCTGTCGCTCAGCTTTTCCCTGACCTTCAGGCTTAAAGGAATAACTTTTTCCTGCCCGCTGGATCTTTTCTCGCTCATACGAAGCTACGATCGTCCCTGCCCTAGTCGGAGGAAGACCTCCAACTTGGAGCATGGCTCGGACTTTTTAGTCCCTTAAGAGATCTTCTCAAGACCCTTTACGACAGGCCTCGGATTGTATTCCGCCTTGGGTCTCCTGCTCACTCTGGCCACGGCCAGTGTGTAAGCAATCTTCTTGGTCTCGTACGACTCCGCCCTTTCTAAGGAAGAGGGGAAGGCAACATTCAGGTTCGCTCCTGAGTTGTTGGCTAGACTCAGAATCTGGGGGTCCCGGTCCTTCGGTCCAATTCCTTCAAGATTTCGAGTCTCCATTCTGTATCGGATGTCCCAAGACCTTCTCTTTCTTGCCAGTAAAGGAATTGAGAGGTTAGCTTTGGGAACAGCTGCAGTTTGTCCTCAGTTGCAGCCGATTTGGGAGCACAAGGAGGACACGGGGGAGAGTCACCAGTATACCTCTTCAGCCCGGACTCAAGGACATTCATCTCGACCTGTCTCCAGACCCTCCCCCGTCACGTCGCCCTACAGCACGATGTTGGATACATCGCAACGTCCCTCGCCTTCGAGTAATACTACTCTGTGACGCAGGTGCTACAAGCTGGAGTCTGGAAGCGTCTAATGACCTTCGCAGCCCGCTTCCTGCAGGGCGTGACCCACAGGAGTCTCGATACGTTTTCTATCGCTCTGTGGTGGCTACACAACAGCTGGTCTAACCTCAGGCTCCTTTTTGGACAGGTAGCAGACGGTTGAGGGCATTGTTATCAGGTTTTAGTCTGCATGAACGAAAGAAGTATGTCTGGCCCTTATTTCTTTCTTCATCATCCCCTCTACGGGGAAGCAGCATCCTGGTCTCTGCATAGCTGACCTCGATCCTCTGCAGGTAAACCATGCTTCCTTGTGTTCCGAGTATTGAGTCAATACTGTCGCGTCCCCCATACCCTGACGAGGTGGTATTTGGAACGTCCTAACCCAGAGTTCCTTCTGGAACTCCAGGTCAACTGCCTAGGACGGGTCACACTTCTTCCTTCACACACAAGCTTATGTAGGCCACACGATTCCTTGCGGAACAAGGAACTTGTGAGGTGCAGGGACTCCGGTTCTCGAGTGCGACTCACTCGGATTCTGAGTCCCCGGGTAAAGCCAAAGCCAGTATGGCTGGGGACTTTCCACCCTACCTAAGGGGTAAGTCACCCAATGTAAATAGCGTGGTTTGTATTTCGGTTACGGAACAAATGACAAATTCGAAGATAATTTGTATTTTTCCTAACCATACAAACCTTAGCTATTTACACATATTTGCCCGCCACCCCTGTCCCCCAAGACAAGTCCTACCTCTAAGTGAAAGTGAGCATTCATCTGTGTGTGAGGGGGGGGGGGGGTAGCTAACTAGCGCGGGGGTAATACACCCTCGTTAAATTCTAATGGCTCGCCAGTGTAAATAGCCAAGGTTTGTATGGTTAGGAAAAATACAAATTATCTTCGAATTTGTCATGTTCCTATTCCCCCGGGGTTTCTCTTCGGAGTTCCTCCCGGGGGAATTTTTTGTTAACTAATTATTTATTTTATTTTTCCCAGTTACGATCTGGTTTCTTCGTTTGCCTAAATGTGCCAACGAAGCAGAGCTGCTCTGTTTGTGCCTTGGGAGTCTGTTGTTGCTGCCGCCTCTCTAGGACATCGTCATGGGCGTGTTCCCTTCTCTTAGAAGTTCTCCCGTGACAACTGTCAGCTCTTTAGTTTATCTTAGAACGCTCAGGAGGTTCGCCTCCAGGGGTAGGTAACTTCCCTTCCGAGGGAGGTTCCCTTCCCAGGTATGAGTTTTTTCCCCCGCAGGGGGGAACTTCTCTTACCTTAATTATTCCTGGATGGTTTTTCCTGGTCCTCGGGCGGTTATGCTCTTGGTGCTGAGCAACCGCTCTTGTAACCATGCTCAAGGGGCTGAGCGGTTGCAAGGCCAGACCATGGAATTTCGTGCGACTATGCTCCTGGGGCTGAGCGGTCGCACCTGCAGCTATGCTTAAGGGGCTGAGCAGCTGCAGGATTAATCTTGTGACCTCTCTCGTTCGCGAGGGAGGCCACTCATAAGGACTCCTCTTCAGAGGATTGCCTCTTATAGGTCAGCTTGCTGATCCAACGGCCCTAAGGGGCGCCATCATCAGTGTCTTCTAGTCTCTTCTACGAAGTGTTCACCTCTCTCGTTTCCCTCTTAATGAGAGAATGCCTTGATGAAGTCATTGAGCTTCAGCACGGCATTTCATTCCCGTGCTGAAACTTGGTGACGGGCAAGAGGGCTCTCGAACTTGGGGAAATTGCTCCCCCAGTTCGAATCTAAATTTCTCTCTTTCACCTTTTTCTTTTTCTCAATATTACTTCGACCTTATCCTAATTCCATAAACTTTCTTTAGTCTTGCTTTCCAAACTCTATGAGAAAAATTTCCCTCATTATATATGTGTATATATTATGTACATATATATTTATTATTTTTTTTTTTCTCCTATGGCTTGGATGTTTTTAAATCCATTTTAGCCCCGGCGGGGATGTTCATACATCCTTTATTGCTGCCTGCTTTGATGAGTGGGAGGAGGTATCACCGTTGGGAGGTGTTTGCATTCAAAGCTATATGTGAGAGTATTGGATGATTTCAGCCATCCCGAAGATGGTTTGGACCTTTTTGGCGGAACTATTCTCAAGTGTTGGGTCTTCGGAATCCAGGGGGATCCAATGCTTGGGGTAGGACTCTCGGCTTTTGGCCGGAAGCCCGTCTTTATAGATATGGGGAGGATGATTCCATAATTTCTTGGTCTCAGTCCTAACAGGCGGGTTCAGCTTACACCTGTGCCTCTATATCTGTTTTGATACTATCCTTCGGGTAGGGTATGGAGTGGACCATCTGGGAAGTATACTCTCATTGTGCCGATAGTGGAGAGTGCAAATTTCCTTTCCGACGTGTGATGGCCTAACATTCTCGACCAGGTACATCAAACTAACCCTTTTCTCTCTCTCTCGTCTAATGGATTCTTTAAGGAACAAACCCCCATCCCCTGGATACGCTGACTCTCCCCCGGCACTGTTGACGACCTCTGCTAATGTGATAAGGGAAAGCTCTGTTGATGACCTCGGAACGGGAAAGGACCATTCTACTGTTATTTCAAAACCGAGTAATTTGGGTAACACGAGGAAACTTCGAATCCTCCATGTTACACAAATTTCAATAGAGAAATTATGATGATCTATGTAAAGCATTTGAATGCTATGGATGCATAAAAGAAATAAGGATGAAACTTGAAGCTGAAACTTGGGATTCATGGATATCTTATAGTAGTTATGACGAAGCATTTACAGTGAACCCTCGTTTATCGCAGTAGATAGGTTCCAGACGCGGGCGCGATAGGTGAAAATCCGCGAAGTAGTGACATCATATTTACCTATTTATTTAACATGTATATTCGGACTTTTAAAACCTTCCTTTGTACGTAGTACTGTTAACAAACCACCCTTTAATGTACAGAACACTTAATGCATGTACTACAGCACCCTAAACTAAAACAGGCACAAATATTAAAGGCGATTTTATATCATGCGTTTCCTAAACACCTAAAAAGCACGATAAAAAATGGCAACCAATGTTTTGTTTACATTCATCTCTGATCATAATGAAGAAACAAACTCATTTAGTGTACACATATATGTATAGGTTAGTTTTTGCATCGATTATATTGATTATACAGTACTGTATGTTGATTTTTTTATTACCAATGTTTTAGTTTACGTATTTTTCTTAGGACTTCCAAATGAAATGTTTTTCTTTATGACGCCGCCTGAAACGACGGCGTGTACGCTCAGTAAACAACCACGCTCAGAACAAACAAGGCATTTAACGCGCATGATGATAGTGATAAATAATGATACAGTACATACAGTATTTACAGTAAAAGCATTTACAAAATATGTTACCTTACAAATATAATTTATACAGTATTGTACGTAGCAAAGCAGGAAAACAATTTACGAGAGAGAGAGAGAGAGAGAGAGAGAGAGAGAGAGAGAGAGAGAGAGAGAGAGAGAGAGAGAGAGAGAGAGAGAGAGAGAGAGAGAGAGATTGTTTTACGTACGTAAATGTAAATTTTAAACAAAAAAAATATGATAGGTTACAACATGTAGACTTTTAAAACCTTCCCTTTAACTTAATGCATACAGTACGTACAGTACTAAACTATAAAACAGGCACAAATACAGTTTTAGAATGTACAGTAAGAATATTAAAGTAAAAAATAGAGATTGTTACTGTACTCACCACGAAAGAAGTTGAAGAAAAACTTGAATGATGATGGCGATGAATTTGCTGCACAGTAGAAATGATGATGATGAAGCTGATGATGTGTTCTACTGTGCAGCCAGGTAGTATTTTACGTCTCTTCAGACGGAGGTGTCTTTTCCTGGGACACCTCTTCAACTTCTTCCTGGGAAACTTCTTCAATTTCTTCCGAAGGCGTACTAGCAGGAGGAACTGGCTCTTTTTTGCGAGGCTGGAAGAACATTGTGATCGGAAGTTGTTGCCGCTGCTTCTTTTTTCGATCCAAGAGCATTTTGTAGGGAGTCATGTCTTCATCGATCTTGTTGCAGAATTGCATCGAGCGAACCATATCCTCGTCCCACTCTTGCAACATTTCTTTCAACTCCTTCGCATGGTTGCAGGCCTTGGCAAGCCGTTCTAATGTTAAGCCCATTTCTTCAACATTTTCTTGGGTCTCTTCCTGGGTATCACTCTCTTCTTCACTTGCCGATTTCGTCAGGTCTTCGAGGTTTGCGTCAGTTAGGGGCTGGGAATGGCAGTCCAACAACTCGTCGACGTCTTCAGTCGTCATGTCGCCAAACCCGTCACCACCAATTATGGCAGCCAACTGCACAGATTTGCGTATTGCAGAGTGTTGGATTTCCGACGGAGTAAATCCCTTGTCGTCGTAAACAATATCGGGCCACAACTTCTTCCAGCTCGCATTCACGGTTGCAGGTTTCATCTCTTGAAGTGCCTTCTGAATATTCTGCAGGCACGTGGCTATGGTGTACTGCCGCCAGTACGCCTTCAAGTTAAAATCTTCATCCTCGTCATCTTGGGCAGCATCCACACACGCAACGAGGTCCGCCAAGGTGTTCTTCGTGTAGAGGGCCTTGAACGCCCTGATAACCCCCTGGTCCATCGGTTGAATTAATGACGTGGTGTTGGGTGGCAGGAACTCAACCTGAATGCCCTCATGCGACAGGTCAGTTGCGTGTCCACCAGCGTTATCCATAAGGAGAAGGATCTTGAATGGCAAGCCCTTCTCTAAGAGATATTTGCTAACTTGCGGGATAAAACACTGATGGAACCAGTTGGAGGTCAGCATCTTCGTAATCCATGCTTTTTGATTATGCATCCAGTACACGGGAAGGAGATTCTTATTTTTATTTTTCAAAGCGCGAGGATTTTTCGACTTATAAATAAGCCCCGGCTTTAACAAAAATCCTGCAGCATTGCCACACATCACGAGGGTAACGCGATCCTTGAATGCTTTAAAGCCAGAGGCTTTGGCTTCCTCTTTGAACAGGAAAGTTCGCGACGGCATTCTCTTCCAAAACAAGCCGGTCTCATCCATATTAAAGACTTGTTCCGGCTTGTATCCACCTTCGGCGATAATATTCTTGAACGTCTGGTTCACGTAAGTTTCAGCAGCGGCAGTGTCAGCGGAAGCAGACTCCCCATGCAGGGAAACGCTTTTCAGGGCGAAGCGTTTGTGAAACTTCGCGAACCATCCTTTGCTGGCGGAAAAACGTTTCTGAGGCTGGGAATCAGTGGATGTCCCTGGTTGAGGATCATCTGCATCATCATCATCTTCAGCATGGTTGCCGTCGTCGTCTTTAGGTTCCTTTGCAGCAAAATTCTCATATAAGCTCAAAGCCTTTGTTTGGATGGTGTTCATATCCAACTCTATGTTCTTCTTCCGGCAGTCAGCAATCCACACAGCTAAAGCACCTTCCATGCGTACGATCGTTTTATTACGCGTTGTAACGACTCGCTTCGCTGATCTGCTAAAGGTGATTGCAGCCGTCTTTCTAATGTTCGCCTCGTCCTTCTTGATATAGCGAACAGTAGATTCGTTGATGCCAAAATGGCGGCCGGCGGCCGCGTAACTTCTACCATCTTTTAACATGTCGAGAAGCGTAACCTTCTCAGCTATCGTCATCATCCTTCGGTGGCGTTTAGGCTCACTATCAGCCTTAAGAGAAGCAGAACGCTTGGGAGCCATTACAGTAGGATTTACAGTAACAAAAAGTTCAACTTAAAAAAGTCGCACAGCACAGATTCACACACTTAAGAACGTCTACTCAGCGATACGCGGTAACAGAGAGTGGACGATCCAGCCCCGCGAGAACTTAGATGCTGCGGGTAGGAGATGCGGGCAAAACACCAATCACAGGCTAGATAACAAAACTTGAGTTCTGATTCGTCATCTATCAGCGCTTGAACCAATCACAACCCGTCTTACAGTACTATGATGCGTAGGTTACCTACTCATAGAAGATGCCCCGCGCATACCGAACGTACGTAGATTAAGTAAATACCGTAATAATAATAAATAATGATAATAATACTGTACAGTAATAATAATAATAATGATAATAATAATAACAATAATAATTTTATTAACAACAACAACAATAATAATAATAATAACAATAATAATAATACAGCTTTACGTATGCTATTTTACGCCTCTCTCTCTCTCTCTCTCTCTCTCTCTCTCTCTCTCTCTCTCTCTCTCTCTCTCTCTCTCTCTCTCTCTCTCTCTCTCTCTCTCTCTCTCGTACGCTTATTCGAAATGTGATTTTTGCAACAAAGAATATTATTGGATGCAGTACTACGTACGTATACATACAAAAGATTCATGGAAAAGAAGCACATCCATTACAGTACACCATTCTAATATGGTATGACTGCATCTGATTTGCGTTTCATGTTCGATTTAATTTTACTACGTACTGTATACAGTACTGAATTATCGTATGATCACATTCTCTTTTCGTGTTTTATTTCTTTCTGTGCTGAATTATATATCATATGTAATGCAATGAACAATCAGTAAGAACAGATATTACTAATTACAGTTTTTCAATATCAAACTTACCCGATGATCATATAGCTGCATCCCTGCTGCCCGACAGACAAAATCTACGGGAGGAATACGCCAGCGATCGCTATACAGGTGGGGTGTACATCAACAGCGCCATCTGTCAAGTAGGTACTCGAGTACTCTATGTCAACAACGAACCAATTTTCCCTCTGTCGTGCCACAGGCAAGACCTACTAAATACGCCGTCCCTAACTGGATTTGTTTTCACAACGATTTGGTGAAGTACACTATTCCAGTTTTGAGCTTTCGCTATGCAGGGGTTTTATCTTCATTTCAAAACTTGAACTCGTTTTGGATAGATATAATTATGGTGACGAAGAGAGTATGGACTCTCTTTCACTTTTAAATGGCCGACCCTTCCCTTAGACGGAAGTGTTGGTGACGAAGAGAGTATGGACTCTCTTTCACTTTTAAATGACCGACCCTTCCCTTAGACGGAAGTGTGTTTAGGTTTTTGGTAATCTTGCTTAACAAGTTATAGTTCTATTTATTTTATATCTCTCCGCCTTTATAGGCCTCTTCGATTAACTTTCCATTTATTATAAACTTATAAAAAATTAATTTTTGTTTGTTTATATGCGACCTTTCCTAATAGTAGGCGGTCCTTACTTGGATCCGAAGTTAATTAACATTGAGCCCGTCATATCGTTTTTCCTTTTAAGAATTTATACTTTTTTAATTTTAATGTTTTTGAAAGAATTTCTTTGATAGTCTCGTACTGTTTTCAAAGATGAACTAACGTTTAGTTTAGTCTCCGCAGTTGTTGACGTTCAGAACGTTCAACATGCGCTCTATCGTTACGATAGAGAGAGAGTATTTCACGGTTTCACGTTGCAGTAAGAGTAAACCGATTCTAGCGTTTCGTTCATTCTTTCTTAGCTTAAATGGTTTTAATTCTAATAAAGGAACTTTTTATTTGGGAAACCTTTCAGTTTTTTCCTTTAACAAATAATATGTTTTAACGATATATAATTGGGCTCTTCTCTCAGGTTCTAAGTCAAGAGAGAGAGAGAGAGATAGAGACGGAGGGAGAGAGAGGAGAATAAACGTTTCGTTCAAGCGGGTAACGTTGTTCTCGTTTTTTACTCTTCTCCCTAGTCGCTATAGGGGAAGAAGGTAAAACGTTTCTAGAGTTTTATTCTTGTTCCCAGGCTTTATGCGGTGAGAGATTTTAAACGTAGTTTATTTGATCTAGTGTTTAGTCTCTTTTCCAGCCACTGAATTCTTTATCTTTCATTATGTTTTTCTGTTGCATTGTAAAACTGTTTTCGCAATTACTACCTTTTAATGAAGGATAGGATTGCGTGTTTCAGGTACAAATCACTTAAAGTTTCGATTTCAGTGAAATAAGTGCAAACAGAAAATCAAAAGTGATAAAGTGATATGCGCAAAGTGTTACAGTGTTGCGTTCGAGGGTTCGTCTGTTCGTGCCAGTTGTTCACCTAGTCCGATACCTCTTACAAGCTCCCAAGCCCAGGGGAGAAGTAATGTCGAAGGACTTATGGGTTCCACAGGCCTTGATCGACGAACAGACATTTCCCTCCTTGGTTTCGGGTGTATCTACACACGTTGCCGACGTGATCACCCCACCCACACAAAGACGAGAGAGCCCATTTATTCCTCGTCTGCGGAAGAGGTTTCTCGCAGAAACCATGGACCAAATCTTGCAGCTTTTAAGTGCAAGTCGGTCCCTTCCGCGCAAGTCCAACGGCCTAGGTGTAGCCACTGGGTCAGTTCGGACTCGCTGCAGTCTTCGACGACTGCACACCTTCCGAGAGAGGCAAGGTGGTACCGCAACAGGCAGTAACTCCGTCTGTTGCCGCACCAGCTGTTTTAGACCCTCAGTCACAACGGACAGTAGCTCCGTTTGTTTCCGTCTTTTATAGACCCTAGGGGTCCATGCTGCAGATATGCAGTCTCAGCTTGCTTCCTTCATGCAGGAGTATCGTGCTGAGAAGGTTGACACTGCACCTGTTAACCTACAACCTGCCACGGTTGTGCGCTCAGCAGATACTGCGGCTGCCTGCTCCCACACTCCACCTGTGAGAGCTCCACCACCGATGCGCAGTCGACCCTGCCAGACGCATGTTCATGCTGCACCCTCCGTTAACATGCGTGAGCTACCGCATCAGCAGTGGGAAGGTGCTGTCAAGCTGCCGTGTTTTGCCACAATGCGGCATGCTCCGCAACCCACGGCAGTCCCTCCCACGCACCAGCACTCCGCTTTTGTTGTTGCCAGCTCCCACACTCCGACTGCGGAGAAGGTTGACGATGCACCCGTTGGCCTACAGCCTGCCACGGTTGTGCGCCCGGCATGGCTGCCTGCTCCCACACTCTTGTTGTGAGAGCTCCTCCATCCATGCGCAGTCTACCCTGCCAGACGCATGCTGACTCCCACAGACACACGGAGCACTCCGTTGCCGTGCGTGAGCTACCACAAGCTGCCGTGTTTTGACACGGTGTGTCAGCCTCAGCAACACACTGTGGTTACCGCCACTCGCCCGCAGCAAACTAGTCAGTCAGGAGTTGAGGCTTCCCCACACAGCTTTGGTTGTTGCCAACTCACAGACTGTCAAACAGTTACATGACATTGCCTTCTGGTGTGCTACTAATACACCAGTGCTGTATGTCCTCACGCACCTGTTGGGGTTGACAGTTCAGTTTTTGACAGTTCACAGACTGTCAAGCAGTTTCATAACGTTGCCTTCTGGTCTGCTGCTTATGCACCAGTGAAACCCTCACTGAGATAACCTAGCTTTTCTCAGACATGGTTCCTGTAAATGAGAAAGTGCTGTTCTCCCTCCTTCTGATATTCCCTTGAGGACTCTGTCATTTGGAGAGGAGCCTTAAGCTGCTTAGCCTCCTATGGACTTTAATTAAAGCATAACATGCTTCCAGGGAGGGTAAATGGTTCCGCTTCAGTCGCTAACCCCGTCTGTTGCCACACCTGCTCCCATAGACCTTGGGCTTTGTTGCAAGACATGCAGTCCAAGCTTAGTCCTTCATAGAGGATTTTTTACGGAGAAGAACCTTCTTGCCAACAACCTTCCTACCGGTTGGTTGTACGCCCTGTTGACGCTGAGGTATCCTACTCACGTCCGCCAGTTGAGATGGTTCCTCCACCGGTGCGACCCAGTGTGGGTTGCCAGTCGCACGTTGACGTTAAGCTACTCTCGGAGGTGGTTGTGGACGTTCAGTGTGTCACTGGGAAGACGTTCAACAACCAGCTGAGGTGACTTGTTGTGACGCAGGTGCGGCAACCTCAGCAACCCGATAAGGGGTTGTCTGCACTACCCAGACAGTCTAGACAGTTTCGGGTTGTCGCTGTACTTCCTCGCGTCCCCATGGTTGACAGTTCACAGACTGTGCAGCAGTACCATGATCTTGTGTCCGGCTCCGTCACGCATCCACCAGTGCGACCGGATTCAGCGAGTCAGACGTTGCCCACTCCGTTGCCGTTTCCTCATCAGTTTCGGATGAGGAACCCTCTGATGAGGACATGGCTGAACAAGACGATCAACCCCCAGCCCTGCTATCCATCCAGAAGATGCTGAAGAAGGAACACGGCCCCTGTCAGGCTGTGGATGAGTCTGGTTAGGACACTGTCATCCGTGGTTCATTGGTGTCACTTGGAAGACTACACCTCCGTCCTCTTCGGTTTCATCTAGCTCTTCACTGGAAAAGGACAAGACGCTAGAAGCGGTCTCGATCCGGTTTCCGGAAGATAAGTCTGGTCTGACTTGATGAAAGGACTTTATCAACCTTTTATAGGGTCTTCCCCTGACTGTTCAAACTCCCAACCACGTTCTCTTCTCAGACGCATCGGACGTAGGCTGGGGTGCGACCTTAGGCGGTAGGGAATGCTCGGGATTATGGAACTCGAGTCAAAGGACAATGCATTTTAACTGCAAGAAGCTTCTGGCAGTACGTCTGACCTGGAAAGCTTCAGGTCTCTCCTTCAAGGCAAAGTAGTGGAGGTGAACACGGACAACTCCCTGCTTTGATGTTCATCTCCTAGCAAGGAGGGACCTACTCTCTGACATGGTGCGAGTTCGCAAGTGACCTCCTCTCCTGTTCAACAGGTCTAGACTTTTCACTAGTAACAAGTTTCTTCCAAGGCAACTTGAATGTCTTAGCAGATTGTCTCAGTAGGAAGGGACTATAATTCCAACATTTTGGACCCTCCACAAAGATGTATGCAAGAGACTTTGGGTCACCTGGGGCCAGCCAACCATAGATCTCTTCGCAACCTCGATGTCCAAGAGGCTCTCAATACTTTGCTCACCTATCCCGGACCCAGCAGTGGTTCTTTTAGATGCCTTTCTACTAGATTAGTTTCATCTAGATCTATATGCATTCCCTCCGTTCTAGATTGTCAACAAGGTACTGCAGAAGTTCGCCTCTCACGATGGGACAAAGTTGACACTAGTTGCTTCCCTCTGGCCCGCGAGAGAATAACTTACCGAGGTACTTCGATGGCTAGTAGACGTTCCCAGAACTCTTCCCCTAAGGGTGGACCTGCTACGTCTGCCACGCGTAAGAAGGTACTCCAAGGCCTCCACGCTCTTCGTCTCACTGCCTTCAGAGTTTCGAAAGACTCTCGAGAACTAGAGGTTTTTTCGAAGGAGGCAACCAGAGCGATTGTTAGAGCAAGGAGAACATCCACCCTTAGAGTCTACCAATCGAAGTGGGAAATCTTCCGAAACTGGTGCAAGTCAGTATCCGTATCCTCGACCAGTACCTCTGTAACTCAAATAGCTGACTTCCTTTTATATCTGAGGAAAGAGCGATCTCTTTCAGCTCCCACTATCAAGGGTTACAGAAGCATGTTGGCATCAGTCTTCCGTCACAGAGGCTTAGATCTTTCCAACAATAAAGATCTACAGGACCTCCTTAAGTCTTTTGAGACCACGAAGGAGCGTCGTTTGGTTACACCTGGTTGGAATTTAGAAGTGGTTCTAAGATTCCTTATGTTAGACAGGTTCGAACCTCTTCAATCAGCCTCCCTGAAAGATCTCACCTTTAAGACTCTTTTCCTGATATGCTTAACCACAGCTAAAAGAGTCAGTGAGATTCATGCCTTCAGCAAGAACATCGGATTTTCATCCGAAACGGCTACATGTTCTACATCTTGGTTTTCTAGCCAAACACGAGCTGCCTTCTCGGCCTTGACCAATATCGTTCGATATTCCAAACTTATCGTATGGTTGGAAATGAACTAGAAAGAGTATTATGTCCTGTAAGAGCTCTTAAGTTCTATTTTAAAAACCTTTACGAGGCCCGTCTGAAGCTTTATGGTGTTCAGTTAAGAATTCATCTTTGCCTATGTCAGAGAATTCTTTATCCTATTATTTTCAGACTGTTAATACGAGAAGCTCATTCCCTTCTGAATGAGGAAGACCAAGCTTGGCTGAAGGTAAGGACACACGAAGTTAGAGCTGTCACAACTTCCGTGACCTTTAAACAAAATAGATCTCTGCAAAATATATTCGACGCAACCTTTTGGAAAAGCTAATCAGTGTTCGCGTCTTTTATCTTAAGAATGTCCAGTCTCTTTACGAGAACTGCTACACTCTGGGACCATTCGTAGCAACGAGTGCAGTAGTGGTGGGGGCTCCACCACTACAATTCCCTAATTCCAGAACCTTTTTAATCTTTCTCTTGAAATATTTTTGGGTTGTCCGGAAGGCTAAGAAGCCTTTCGCATCCTACTTGATTTGGCGGGTGGTCAAAATCATTTCTTGAGAAGCGCCTAGATTAGAGGTTTTGATGAGGACCTTTAGTATGGGTTGCAACCCTTCATACTTCAGCTCCTAGGAGTCGCTCAGCATCCTATGAGGATCGCGAGGCTCAGTAAGGAAGACGTACTTAAAAAGGCAGAGTAATTGTTCAAGTCGTCTTCCTTACCAGGTACTTATTTATTTTATGCTTGTTATTTTGAATAACTGCTAAAATGAAATACGGAATACTTAGCTCATAATGTCAACTTGTTATGCTGGTCTCTACCCACCCCCCTGGGTGTGAATCAGCTATATGATCATCGGGTAAGTTTGATATTGAAAAATGTTATTTTCCTTAGTAAAATAAATTTTTGAATATACTTACCCGATGATCATAAATTAAAGGGCCCACCCTTCCTCCCCAATAGAGAACCAGTGGGACAGAGGAGAAAATTGGTTCGTTGTTGACATAGAGTACTTGAGTACCTACTTGACAGATGGCGCTGTTGATGTACACCCCACCTGTATAGCAATCGCTGGCGTATTCCTCCCGTAGATTTTGTCTGTCGGGCAGCAGGGATGCAGCTATATGATCATCGGGTAAGTATATTCAAAAATTTATTTTACTAAGGAAAATAACATATTAATGGAATTACAGGTAACAAAATATCGTATTTGGTTGTCTTCAGATTTCGCGGTATTTTCGAATTTTCCGGAAAATCCGCGATATGTATATATATATGGGTTATGGGAAAACCCCGCGAAGTGGTGAATCCGCGATTGTCGAACCACGAAGTAGCGAGGGTTCACTGTAGTGCAATTAGTAACTTGAATAATATTAAAATTAATAACTTGAATGTCGCGGCTGCTCTCTGCGATAAGGTACCAAAAGATTTGGATGTGTATAGGCCTGCCGATTGGTTGGAAAAAGACGCAGATTTGGTTATGCCCTCCCAGAGAAATCCAAAACCACCGATGTGGCTTATAGCTGAATCAAAGGGGGTTACAGGGAATTATTTTAAAATATGCAAATTGATTCAGAAAAAAGTAGGAACTATTGCACCAGGCGACATATCTCGTTTCGGAAAAAATAGTTTCCTTATCCATGCCAAATCCAGTACACAGTCGGTAATATTGTCCAATATGAAAATAAGTAATGATGACATTAAGTTAGATGTCAAACCCCACCTAAATTTTAGCTACGGAAGGGGCGTAGTTTTTAACAGAGATCTATATGATTTTACAGAGGAGGAGATACTGGCCATGTGTTCATTAGATGTATGGAAAGTTCATAAAGTCCCAGGTACATCAATGATAATCCTTACGTTCCAGGATGCTGATGTACCTTTTCATATTATTATCGAGAACGAAAGGATTAAAGTAAGACCCTTCAAGCAGAAGCCATTGCAATGCTTTAATTGTTTTAAATTTGGGCACCCGTCCAAAGTTTGCAAAAATGAGAAGATGTGTGGTATTTGCTCCAAATCTTACCATGGAGAGTGTGCACTTGGAGCCAGGTGTTTAAATTGCAGCTCGAATCACAAATCCACAGACAAGAGCTGCGAGCTATACAGTATAAGTTGGAGGAAGCTGCCCTAAACAAATCAAACTTAGAACATATAAGTGTGACCCATGCCAAAAGACTATTAAATAAATCAAATACATATGCTTAGGCATTAAAATCAAACCAACCTAGCGCTGCCAATAGCTAAAAAAAAAGTATACTCTCTGACAAAATGTCAAATAACGAGGTAACCATATTACCTCCTGAGGCTTTACCACGGTGTATTAACACTAGGTCATTGCCCATTGCTGTACAGCCTTCAGCCGCCATTACAAAAAATAATACAAACCTCTCTCAGGCCATGTCCTTTCCTGATATGATGGAGGTTCCACTTAAGACTAACTTACCTGATGCACCTGTTGTGGGAAAGGTGCAAAAACCTCGAATCCCACCATCTATTAATCGTAAAAGAGAGAGACCTCCATCTCTCTCTCTCCACCCTCCATTAGAAACGTTAAGGTTATGACATCAAATAAATTTGATGTTTTGTCTGTTGATGTTTCTAATGAACCAGAAGATGAACTGAATAAATCAGAAATTCAAGTTGAGGTCCGCCATCCACCTCAACAAATAGATAAAAAGAATACAAAGAAAAACTCAAATGTAAAACCCAACATAACAAGACCACCTCTGAAGAAACCTACAGGTAATAATGTTAAATTAAAAACTGCTAATGGGAAGACCTCATCCAAGATGTCTTCCAGAAATAAAACATAGTTTTGTCCTCCTTTTGCAATGGAACTGTCAGGGTTTGAGGGCGAAATATGAAGAACTTGAGCTCCTAATTCATGAGCATTCCCCCATAATTGTATGTCTACAGGAAAGTATGCTTGATTCTAACACTCCTAGTCCTCGAGAGTATGTTAGCTATAGAACACCATATAATCAACAAGCAGGGAGCCATGGCGGAAGTCTCATGTACATTCGTCGAGATGTTCCCCAAAAACCTATGTCTATACGTACAACCCTGCAGGCAGTTGTTGTACAAATTGATATAGGGAGAAAATATACAATCTGTTAACTATACTTGCCTCCAAATGATAACATATTGTATGAAGATTTAGTAGAGGTGATTCAACAGCTCCCTCAACCTTTTCTCTTACTGGGAGATATGAATGATAGACATCCTTTATGGGGTGATGTTTTGGCCAACACAAGGGGCAATATTATCTCATCAATTGTGGAGAATGAGGATGTGGGGCTTCCATGTCCAGACAGGTACTTTGTCATGCATTGACCTTTCAATTGCAAGCTCTAACTGCCTTCTTGATTTTTATTGGAGGACATTAGATGATTGGCATACTAGTGATCATGCACCAATCATTATAAACACCAACAAGGGTCCGCCTTTGCAAAGATCGCCACGTTGGAATCTAGACAAGGCAGACTGGGTTAAATTTTCTGAGCTAAGTGAAATCGAAGGGAGAGCAGAACAGTTTGAAAGTATTGATGATGCCATAGACCTACTGAATGGAACTCTTCATACAGCAGGAATCAATTCGATTCCCAAAATCACAGGACTATTCAAAAGACGACCAGTCCCGCGGTGGTCCTCAGAATTAACAGCCTTGCACAGAGCCACCAGAAAATCCCTGACTAGATTGCGTAGACGCCGTACTGATGAAAATTTGATATCATACAAAAAGTGTAGAGCACAGTTCCGTCGTGCCATGAAAGAAGCTAGACGCCAATCTTAGGTGGCTTTTGTTTCCTCCATTAATAGTAGAACACCACCATCTTCTGTATGGAGGAAAATAAAAAAAATTGCAGGCAAATTTACCCCGAACCCACCACCAGTGTTGAAAGTGAATGGTCAGTTTGTGACTGAAGGAAATGAAGTTAGTAATGCCCTGGCTGACCATTTTTCAAATGTATCATGCAAGAGTGTAGCAGCTCCTGGTCACCAGTACAGGAGCATTGAAGAAAAGAAAATTTTAAATTTTGCAACAGGAAGGGAAGAATCGTATAATTCTCCTTTTACTGAAAGAGAACTTGATTCCGCACTCGCTACTTGCAACGATACAGCTCCTGGACCCGATGGAATTCCATATGCAATGGTTAAACATATATATTTTAATACAAAGTTATTTATTTTAAGTATTATTAATAGAATATGGCATGATCATAGTTACCCAAGTGTTTGGGAACTAGCTATTATTTTAGCCTTTTTAAAACCTGGTAAGGACAAGTTTTTAGCAGCAAGCTTTCGACCTATTGCATTGACTTCGTGTTTATGTAAAATCATGGAGAAGATGGTCAATGCAAGGCTGATGTGGTACCTTGAAAAGAAGGGTATTTTATCACCGATTCAATATGGATTCCGAAAAATGCACTCAACAACTGATGTGTTAATACGACTTGAGTCTTCTATTTGTGAAGCCTTTGCTTCCAAACAGCACCATGTGACAGTATTTTTTGACCTTGAAAAGGCATATGATACCACATGGAGATATGGTATACTTAAAACCATTCATGAATTGGGATTGAGAGGAGAGCTGCCACTATTTATTCAGGCATTTCTTTCACGTAGAGTTTTTCAAGTGAGAGTGGGGGAAACTCTATCAGAGAGTAAGTGCCAGGAAGAAGGAGTTCCTCAGGGTAGTGTGCTGATTGTAACCCTTTTTGCACTAGCAATTAATGGGATATCCTCAGCCATTCCCCAGGATGTTCTCTCAACATTATTTGTGGATGATCTCTCAATATCATTTGCTGGCACTAGAATGGCAATGGTTGAGAGAAAAATCCAACTCTCTATTGATAAAATTATCCAGTGGGCTGACATGAATGGATTTAAGTTCTCGACAAGTAAAACTACCATTGTCCATTTTTGTCGTATCCGGGGAGTACATCCAGTCCCGGATATATACATTAAAGGTCAACGGATACCATGTGCAAGAGGAGCTAAATTTTTAGGTTTGATATTTGATTGTAGGCTTACATGGGTTTCTCACTTAAAAGCGTTAAAAGCTAAATGTGTTGAAGCTCTGAATATCTTAAAAGTATTGTCCCATACATCATGGGGGCCAGACCGCAATACTATTTTAAAATTATACAAGGCCTTGATTTTTTCCAAAATTAGTTATGGTTGTGAAATATATTCTTCAGCCACCCCAAGCCGGTTAAAAATATTAGACTCGATACATCATGCAGGTATTAGATTGTCTACTGGAGCTTTTAAAACCTCGCCTATCCCAAGTCTCCTTGTTGATGCTGGAGAGTTACCTCTAGACCTTTACCGAATGTCTTCCATTATTCGGTATTGGTTTAGATTGCAAAGACTCCCTAACTCTCTAGCTTTTCAGACTGCAAGCCTTGTAAGACATGCATCATACTTTGAGTTGCACCCAAAATCTCCTCAACCTTATGGCTTTCGGGTGAAACAATTATTAAATAGTCTGGATATAATTAGAAATAAGGTACTTCCATTCAAGGTATCATCAACGCCTCCATGGAAGTTACCAGAGATATCTTTTTGTAAATATTTTATTGGAGATAAGAAGAATATGTCAGACCTAGAAGCCAGGTGTCTTTTTAATGAACATGTTAAAGAACATAGAGGATCAACTTTTATCTATACTGATGGCTCCAAATCTGATGCTGGCGTTGGATTTGGAGTACATAGTAATGGTTTTAATTGTAGAGGTGCACTTCCTCTGACCGCTTCCATATTTACTGCCGAACTGTATGGCATATTAACCGCTATTGAGAAAATAGCGTTGGAGAAGGAGGGTAATTTTACAATTTTTAGTGATGCAAGGAGTGTCCTTCAAGCTATAGAAGTTTTTAATTCTAATAACCCTCTAGTTTTAAAGATTTTAGAATGGCTTTTCATTATTGGACGGAGAGGTATAACAGTTCAATTTTGTTGGGTTCCAGCACATGTAGGTGTGTGTGGGAATGAGAAGGCAGATTCACTGGCTAAGAAGGCTGCATCCAAGTTGCTGCCAAGAAGGTATCCCATTCCCTGTAATGATTTCTTACCTGACATCAAGAAATTGGTTTGCAAAAAATGGCAACAGCACTGGGATAGCCTAGATGGCAATAAAATGCGAGAGGTAGCAAAGGACATATCTCCTTGGAGGTATAATATGATGCCCCGAAAATGGGAGACGTCTGTTTGTCGTTTCCGTATTGGTCACACTCGGTTGACACACGAGTTTCTGCTGAAGGGCCAACACCAACCGTATTGTGACGACTGTTTAGTACCTCTAACAGTAAGGCATTTGTTGACCGAATGCCCCAATTATAACAACTTAAGGAACAGATATTTGTTTGAGGCTCGAGGTGAGGGTGGCAGGTTCATCCTTGCCAAGATTCTTGGAAATGATGTGTCCTACCATGCAAGTGGCATTTTTAGATTTATTTCAGAAGCAGGTCTTCTGAAAAATATTTAACTTTTATGACATTCAACTTTTATGATTTTAATTGAATACTCTTTTATTTTTTATTTTATTTTTGTATACATAAATTAAATGTTACCGGCGTCAATGACCTTAGATGTCAGGATGCCTGAAAACTTTTAATCAATCAATCAACCTCTCTCGTTCGTGAGAGAGACCACTCATAGAGACCCCTCTTCGGAGGACTGTTCCTGTTCAGACCAGCCGGCTGTTCGGGACCTCTCCGCAGTTCGCCATCTCCTAGACCTGCTGACCTGCCGTCTCCGTTCCTGGCTGCTGACGCTGTGGGCGCCTACGCACCCCGTTATCCAGCGGGCACCGATCCCTTTGGGGCAAAGGGGCTTTCTCACTCTGTGAGTAAGTCCCTTAAGCGCCGTCGATCTTTAGCACTGTCGATCATCTTTCACGCACAAGCGCCGACGATCTTCAAGCTCCAACAACCTCGTACGCGTGCACGCTGACAGCCGCGCCCACGCTCCGACATTTTTTACGGGCTCTTCAATCTGATGTCGGTAGTTTGTCACGTCAGTCACGTGACTTGGAGCCTCACTCGATGCAGTCCCGTGTTGACTTTCAGCCGCTGCCGCAGTCTCGTGTTGACGTTCAGCCGCTGCCGCAAGCTCGTGTTGACGTTCAGGACGTTCGCCAACCAGCTCAGTTGCCTTGTTTTGACGTTGAGCGTCAAGCACCGCAGTCAAGGGTTGTTTTAACTGCTCAATCTAGGCAGTCAAGGGTTGTTTTAACTGCTCAATCTAGGCAGTCAAGGCAGTCTCGACTTGACGTCGAGCGTCCTCCCGCTCCTGTTGTTGTTGCTGGTCAGTCCTTTCAGCAGTTACATGACGTAGCTTCCTTGACTGCTACTGATGCTCCTTTGCGTGTGGACTTTGCTTGTCAAGCATTGCCACCGCGGCAGGTCTCTCCCTTGCTTGAGACTCGTCAATTGTCGGACGAGGTTCCTTCAGATGAGGATGTTGCTGATCCTCCACCTACTGATAATCCTTTGGATGTTTTGTCAGACGTTGAAGAGCCTAAGGCTGCGCAACCTTCTATGGATTTTAAGAAAATCATGATGATTTTTAAGGATCTTTTCCCAGACCATTTTGTTACTGCTGCTCCTCGTTCGCCTCCGTCAGAGTTTGCGCTAGGCTTAGCTGCTGCCAAGCCTTCTTTTACTAAGGTAGTGCTCTCTCGCTCTTCTAAGAGGGCTTTACGTCTACTAGGCGACTGGTTGGTTACCAGGAGGAGTTTGGGGAAGACGGCCTTTGCCTTCCCTCCTTTTAAACTAGCTTCTAGAGCGAGCGTCTGGTATGACACGGGAGAAGTTCTCGGCTTGGGAGTCCCTGCCTCTGCCCATGGTGACTTCTCAAGCCTCGTAGACTCTCCCCGTCGCCTGGCCATGAGACGCTCTAAAATTTGTTGGTCCTCCTCGGACCTTGACCATCTCCTTAAAGGGGTATACAGGGCCTTCGAAGTTTTTAACTTTTTAGATTGGTCTCTAGGAGCATTAAGCAGGAAGATCTCGTCTGCCGACCAGGATGTTTCCGTGCTTATTATGTCGTGTATGGACAAAGCCATCCGCGATGGCTCCAATGAGCTCGCCTCCACCTTTACGTCTGGAGTCCTGAAGAAGAGGGAAACCCTTTGCTCTTTCCTTTCAGCAGGAGTTACTCCCTGTCAAAGATCGGAGCTTCTCTTTGCCCCCTTATCGGCTGCCTTGTTTCCTCAACAGCTGATCAAGGACATTGCTGCTTCGCTTGTACAGAAGGATACACATGACCTGATGGCTACTTCTGCTCGCAAGGTAGCTCCTTCTTCATCTTTTGTTGTGAGGCCCAGAATCGATACTCCTACGTCTAGGTTTATCCCGCCTTTTTGTGGCAGAGCCCCCAGCAGGGGAGGCGCTCGTGCCGACGGAAAGAGAGGCAAGAGGAGAGGATCCAAGTCCTCCCGTGGCAGAGTCTGACTGCCCACGTCCTCAGACAGCGGTAGGGGCCAGACTGAACAACTTCTGGCAGGCCTGGGAGAAGAGGGGTGCAGACCAAGAGTCTGTGTTGTTGCTCAAGGAGGGGTACAAAATACCTTTTGTACGCAGACCTCCTCTAGTAACAGTTCCTCTAGACCTCTCTCCCAGGTATCGAGAGGAGTCAAGGAGACAAGCTCTACATCAGCAGGTGTGTCTGTTGCTAGAGAAGGGAGCGGTGGTGAAAGTCTCGGACCTTCAATCACCGGGATTTTACAACCGTCTCTTCCTAGTCCCAAAGCATACGGGAGGTTGGAGGCCAGTGCTGGACGTCAGTGCGCTCAACGTTTTTGTTACAAAAACAAAATTTACGATGGAGACCACGAAGTCCGTCCTAGCAGCGGTCAGAGAGGGAGACTGGATGGTCTCTCTCGACCTGCAGGATGCGTACTTCCACATTCCTATTCACCCAGATTCTCAACCGTATCTGAGGTTTGTTTACAGGAATGTGGTGTACCAGTTTCGAGCACTGTGCTTCGGCCTCAGCCCTGCTCCTCTCGTGTTTACGAGGCTCATGAGGAATGTGGCAAAATTCCTTCATTTATCGGGAATTCGAGCCTCCCTGTACTTGGACGACTGGCTTCTCAGAGCATCGTCCCGTCATCGCTGTCTGCAGGACCTTCACTGGACGTTGGGTCTGGCAAAGGAGTTGGGACTGTTGGTAAACTTAGAAAAGTCTCAACTGATTCCATCCCAGACAATTCTCTATTTGGGGATGGAGATTCGCAGTCTAGTTTTTCGGGCTTTTCCGTCTGCCACCCGAATAGAGCAAGCCCTGCTCAAAGTCCGACTCATGCTGAAAAAAGACCGTTGTTCAGTAAGAGGTTGGATGAGCCTCGTAGGGACTCTGTCATCCCTGGAGCAGTTTGTCTCGCTAGGGAGACTTCACCTTCGCCCTCTCCAGTTCCATCTAGACTCACACTGGAACAAGAGTAAGACTTTAGAAGCTGTGTCAATCCCGGTCTCCGAGCCAGTAAAAGCATGCCTGAACTGGTGGGACAGCAACATAAGTCTGAGAGAGGGTTTGTCCCTGGCAGTCAAGAACCCAAACCACGTGTTGTTCTCAGACGCGTCGGATTTGGGTTGGGGAGCGACTCTGGACGGTCGGGAATGTTCGGGTCTTTGGACGTCGGATCAGAAGAGCATGCACATCAACGGCAAGGAGCTGTTAGCGGTTCACTTGGCCTTGATGAGTTTCGAGAGCATTCTTCGAAACAAAGTGGTAGAGGTCAATTCAGACAACACCACAGCATTGGCGTACATCTCCAAGCAAGGAGGCACTCACTCCCACACACTGTTCGTCATCGCAAGGGACCTCCTCATCTGGTCAAAAAATCGAGGCATCTCCCTGTTGACAAGATTCATCCAGGGGGACTTGAACGTCTTGGCAGACTGTCTCAGTCGGAGAGGTCAGGTGATCCCCACGGAATGGACCCTCCACAAGGACGTGTGCAAGAGTCTTTGGGTGACTTGGGGTCAACCCTCCATAGACCTCTTTGCCACCTCGTTGACCAAAAGGCTCCCGACCTATTGCTCGCCAGTCCCAGATCCAGAGGCGACCCACATAGATGCGTTTCTACTGGACTGGTCTCACCTGGACGCGTACGCATTCCCACCGTTCAAGATCGTCAACAAGGTACTGCAGAAGTTCGCCTCTCACGAAGGGACAAGGTTGACGTTGGTTGCTCCCCTCTGGCCCGCGAGAGAGTGGTTCACAGAGGTACTTCAATGGCTGGTGGACGTTCCAAGGAGTCTTCCTCTAAGGATGGATCTCTTACGGCAGCCCCACGTAAGGGATCTTCATCAAAGCCTCCCCGCGCTTCGTCTGACTGCCTTCAGACTATCGAAAGACTCTCAAGAGCTCGAGGCTTTTCGAAGGAGGCAGCCAGAGCGATTGCGAGAGGTAGGAGAGCTTCTACCATCAAAGTATACCAGTCGAAGTGGGAAGTCTTTAGAGACTGGTGCAAGTCATCATCCATTTCCTTTTCCAGTACCTCTGTAGCCCAAATAGCAGACTTTCTCCTACATCTGAGAAATGTTCGCTCCCTCTCAGCGCCCACTATTAAGGGCTACAGGAGCATGTTGGCGTCTGTATTCAGACATAGAGGCTTAGATCTTTCCAATAATAAAGATCTCCAAGATCTCCTTAAGTCTTTCGAGACCTCTAAGGAGCGTCGTATGGCAACTCCTGGATGGAACTTAGACGTGGTCCTAAGGTTCCTAATGTCCGACAGGTTTGAGCCATTACATTCAGCCTCCCTGAAGGATCTCACCCTCAAGACGCTTTTCTTAGTGTGCTTGGCTTCGGCTAAAAGGGTCAGTGAGATCCATGCCTTCAGTAGGAACATCGGCTTTTCCACAGATAAAGCCACATGTTCACTTCAGCTTGGTTTCTTGGCCAAAAATGAACTGCCTTCTCGTCCTTGGCCTAAGTCATTTGATATACCTTGCCTATCAGAGATCGTAGGCAACGAGCTTGAAAGAGTACTGTGTCCAGTTAGAGCTCTTAAGTTTTATTTAGCTCGTACCAAATCCTTACGAGGTGGATCTGAGGCCTTGTGGTGCTCAGTTAAGAAGCCATCATTGCCTATGTCTAAAAATGCTTTGTCGTATTTTATTAGATTTTTAATCCGAGAGGCTCATTCTCACTTGAGTGAAAAAGACCGTTGCTTGCTTAAGGTTAAGACGCACGAAGTAAGAGCTATAGCAACTTCCGTGGCCTTTAAGTAAAACAGATCTCTGCGAAGTATTATGGACGCGACCTTTTGGAGAAGCAAGTCGGTATTCGCTTCATTTTACTTAAAAGATGTCCAGACTCTTTATGAGGACTGCTACACACTGGGTCCATTCGTTGCAGCGAGTGCAGTAGTGGGTGAGGGTTCTACCACTACATTCCCTTAATTCCAATATCCTTTTAATCTTTCTCTTGAAATGTTTTTAATCTTGTTTTGGGTTGTACGGAAGGCTAAGAAGCCTTTCGCATCCTGTTTGATTTGGCGGGTGGTCAAATGTCATTTCTTGAGAGCGCCCAGATTAAGGGTTTTGATGAGGTCCTGTTGTATGGGTTGTCGCCCTAGATACTTCAGCTCCTGGGAGTCTTTCAGCATCCTGAGAGGATGGCTGGGCTTCGTGAGGAAAGCGGACTAACAAGGCAGAGTAATCGTCAGAGTCAGCTTCCTTACCAGGTACCTATATTTATTTGGGTTTTGTTATGATATAACTGTCAAAAACTCTAAGCATATACGCCGTAATTGTATTAATACTGGTCTCTACCCACCACCATGGGTGTGAATCAGCTATTATATATTCACCGGCTAAGTTTAATATTTAAAAATGATATTTTGATTATAAAATAAATTTTTGAATATACTTACCCGGTGAATATATAAATTATAGGCCCTCCCTTCCTCCCCGATAGAGACCCAGCGGAATGAGAAGAACTGAGGCTGTTTACATGTATATGCGGTATCTGGCCGATAGTCGGCGCTGGTGGGCACACCCGCAACCTTCATGGCGATCGCTCGCGAGTTTTTGTGTTTCTGTCGAGCCGTCCGAGACGTCAGCTATTATATATTCACCGGGTAAGTATATTCAAAAATTTATTTTATAATAAAAATATCATATTACAAATACACACACTCACACACACAACAGCTCCTCCTCAGTCAGAGAAGATTACATAGAGGATGTCTGGATACCTGTGGAAGTCATGAGCAGCAGTGTACCAGGCAAAATGAAATGTCTTCTGTTTTTGGTGTCATGGAATGGGTATCTCTCCACTCGATGCCACTATTCCAGCAATAGCGGAGTTCTTCGTGTATTTGTGGGAAGAAGTGCGCCTTTCAGTTTCGGCGGTAAAAGGCTATCGCTCAGTCTTGTACCTCGCCTTCAAACTAAATAGAATGGGCATTCCTCATCGCTAGAACTTTCTCAACTCATACTGAGTTACGATCTTACCAGTCCACTGTCGGAAGTGAGACCTCCTTGGAGCATGGTTTGAGTTTTCCGGTGTCTAAAGAGACCTCCTTACGAAACATTATTCCAGGCAACAGATTGCCACCTGACTTATAAAATAGTGGTGTTGCTCGCCTTAGCTTTGGCCAAACGAGTCTGCAAACTACATGGTCTCTCATATGACATCACCCGTTCAAGGAGATGGGGAGAGTTAACATTTAGTTTTGTCCCTGAGTTTGTTGCCAAGACACTTTATCCAGGGGTGTCAGATCCTAGATTTGACTTCTTTTGGATAACGAGTCTCCGCTCTGTAACAGACGACCCAGATCATCTCTTACTTTGCCCAGTAAGGAGTTTGAGACTCTACCTTAAGAGAACAGTAGCAACGCGCCCCTGAGTGCCCGCACTTTTCATCAGCACAGGGAGGAACAAGAGGAGGATCACCAAGAACATAATTTTTGTCTGGATTCACAGGGTCATAGACCATGTTCTGAATCCAGATCTTCCTCCTTCACGCCGTCCCAGAGCCCACGATGTCAGGGGCGTAACTATGTCCCTGGCCATCAAGAAAAACTACTCTGATGCAGGTTCTGCAGGCTGCGGTGAAGAAATGCCAAACAACTTTTACAGCACATCACCTGCAAGAAATGACCCACAGAAGGCTTGATACGCTTTCTATCGGCCTTTTGGTGGCTGCACAACAGTTGGTCTAATACCTCAAGGTCCTTATTGGACAAGTAGTAGAAGGTTGAGGGCACTGTTGCCCGGTTTTAGTCTGTGTGAATGAAAAGGTATGACTGGCTCTTATTTTTTTCTTCATCCTCCCCTCTCTTGGGGAAAGCAGCAGCCTGGGTTCTCAGCACAAGTTGACCTCAACCATTGTGTACCTATTATTGTGTCAATACTGTTGCGTCCTGATACCATGGTTAGGTGGTATTGGGAAAGTCTTTGTTACAACCGTTTTTCCAAAATCTCTGAATAACTTTTATTTTGACACTTACACTGCTTATCTCAACACACAGCTTGCGTATGCCGCAGACCTTGTGTAGCAAGGTTTAGCAAGGTGTTAGGGACTTCTTATTTTTGGTAATAACCTACTCAAGAAAAGGAGCCCCTGGGTAAAGCTAAAAGCCAGATTGGCAGGGACGTCCACCCTCCTAATGGGTGAGTCACCCCTAATAAGTAGCGTAGGTTTGTATTCCAGTTACGGAACAAATGACAAATTCGGAGGTAATTTGTATTTTTCCTAACTATACAAACCTTTACATATTTATACTATCTTACCCCCCTTGAAGTCTTACCTCCAAGCAAAGTGAGCTAAATCACAGGTGTGTGAGTGGGAGGTGTAGCGAGCTAACCCCTGCTAACTAGCTAGATGGGTAGTTATTCCTCGTTAAGTTTTTATGGTTCTTCCTTTCAGCTTTGCCGAAAGTAATAATCCTAATAAATGATAAGGTTTGCATTGTTAGGAAAAATACAAATTACCTCCGAATTTGTCATTTTTCTTGCATAACATGCACAACTATTCCACACTTTACACTGAGTACACCAGTATTAGCCATGACTTTGAACTGCAACTATAGCTCTCGAATTAATTACTCCTTACCAAGAGGCTCACTACAACTCTAGTTAAAATCTAGGTATATGAATCTTCAAATAAAACTAAAAGGATTAAAAATCTTTATTGTATCTCCAGCAACTCTTACTCAATGCTTAAAGTTTCTCTTCTGAATCTTTACAAGAAAAAACTGTCAAATTGATTATTTTGGTTATCGTCTGACATGAAACATTAAAATTTATTGAAACTAAGCTTTTTTGTGATCTATAACCTTTCTGTTTCTAGAATTTAACAATATTTCCACTTGAGTATATCTCTTTATGCCTTAAATTCTTTGATAAAAGGGTAAAAATGAAGAAATTCTCAAAAATTCCTTTTCAAAGATGATTTTATCAATTCCACCAATAAATATGCACTGTAAAATTCTTACTTGTTTACTTTGAAAGGATCAACTGATTTTTCATTTTAAGGAATGTTTTCTTGTAATATCCTTTCCAAAAAATATAATGAATGTTGTTATTGCCACTTATTACAAGGCGTATAACCTGTGGCTGTTAAGTAATGAGCAAAGGAACACACTGAAGTTGCAATTGCTGGAAAAATTTAGTGGGTGTCCATATATTGTTTACATTCTGTGTTTGTGACTTTTGCATAGTTAGCACAAAGTTACTACTGCCACATATTAAGTAAGAGAGTGAGGGGGTTTTGTTATTGTTGTTTTCTAGCTTTTAAGAAATTTAAGTCCTAAAAGTTTTATTACAGTAAATGAAAATGTATACTGGTATCATTATGGTTTATACCATGAAAACTTAAAATGTATAGTAATGAGTCATCCTTATTCTGTTTTGACCTTTGCAGTGGCCAGTTTGCTGTTGTGCGACGATGTATAGAGAAATCTACAAGAACAGAATATGCTGCCAAATACATTCGAAAGCGACGTGTGGCAACTTCACGGAGGGGTGTTCCGCTGGAAGCTATTGCCCGGGAAGTGCAAGTCTTACAGATGATTGACAATCATGAAAACATAATATCCCTTCACCAAGTGTTTGATAATGGACAACAAGTTATTCTTGTGTTGGAGCTGTAAGTTAACATTACACTTTTATGGAGCATTTACAACTAATTTAAAAGATGTATAATTGTACCTTTTTAAATTTTGGTATGTACAATACTGTATACAGTACTGTAGATAAATTATAAAGGTTTAATTTTGCTGAGAATTACAGAACTCTAGTTATTTACATCAGCAGCAGCATTTGTTTTATACAGTACTTTTTATCTCAAGAGTAATACTTTATTTCAAAATGTTATGCTCTATTTTTCTCTTCCAGGAACCCGTATCTTTGACAATGGCCATTTGTTCCGACATCAGAATACAAACCGTACGCTCTCTATAAGGGAATATACTGTTGGCAAAGCTGAAACTAGCCATAAGACTTTTTAGTGAGGTGTAACTACCCCACTGCTAGTTAGTGGGGGCTAGGGGGTTAGCCCGCTACTCCGCTCACGCACATCTGTGTTTTATCGTCACACTAACTTTTGGCTCGGTGAGAGTAGAGGTTTGTGCCTCTCTCCGCACAATGTTTTTAACTGGCCTTTTACTTTTTCTGGTTTTCATGTATACAGTATATACTTATATTTTTATATATATTTAAACATTTATTTTTTGTTACAGGTGTGGGTTGCTGTTCAGGAGACAGAGTTGTGCGGCATTTTATGAGGGTGGAGGAACCTTTCTTAAGATCTCTTCGCCTTTTGACGACGGACATCCCCTTGTGAAGCGGCTCTGTTCTCCTTCGAAGGGGAGTCTTTCTCTTTGTTGATGCACCTTCACCATTCTTGATGTTCCTTGCTCCCTGCGAGTTCTACGGCGGGAATTTTGTTCCTGTGCCTCTCATGGTAAACCTTTCCCATTTGAGGGTTAGGTTTTTCTCTTGAGTGGATTCTTCTTCAGCGCTGACGATGATGCACTCCCTTGTTCTGCGATGACAGCCTGCGGAGGGGCTTGTAAAATCTGTAGCATGTTCTTGCACCTCTTGAGGGATACCTTTCCTGTTCTCAGGTTAGGTTTTCTCACGAGTGGGTTTTCTTCAGAGCTGAGGACAACTCACTTCCTCGTTCAGCTGGTGGAGGAAGGGGAAAGTCTGAAGTTCTCCTGCTATTCACAGT
Source organism: Palaemon carinicauda (assembly GCF_036898095.1). Lineage (NCBI taxonomy): Eukaryota > Metazoa > Arthropoda > Malacostraca > Decapoda > Palaemonidae > Palaemon > Palaemon carinicauda. The sequence goes on along the minus strand of NC_090741.1, from coordinate 124,956,079 downwards.
GGACACCTTGCCCATACGTGGGTTTGGTCCTCCCTGGAGTAGTCTTTGCCACACAGGATTAAGAGAGGTTATAGACTCGTCCATGCCTTTTCCTAATCCCTCGGAGTGTGGCTCATTGAAGCATGAACAAGATATTACTTCTCCTTGCTGTCTCGTCTTGCCCAGCTGACTCCCCTCTCCCAGCAGACTCTTCTTGCCCAGCTGACTTGTCTCGACCTGCTGGCTCGACCGGCTGCATGACAAGTAGTTTAACCCTTTTGGTGCGGATATTCAAATATGGATGTTGCACAGCTCTGTGCACTTTTTCACTAAAGAATTTGAAATGTTCAAAATTTATTGAAACTAAGCTTTTTTGTGATCTATAACCTTTCTGTTTCTAGAATTTAACAATATTTCCACTTGAGTATATCTCTTTATGCCTTTAATTCTTTGATAAAAGGGTAAAAATGAAGGAAAATCTCAAAAATTCCTTTTCATAGATGATTTTATCAATTCCACCAATAATCTTTCACCCAATTTATCAGTGACTCATACATTTATTTTTCACATTGGAAATGCTTTTTGTACACTTTATGGGTATGATGTCTCAAAACATGGAATGATACAAAGAGGGAGCTTTTCAACAAATTGATTACAAAAATAGGTTGTTTGCTCTCTTTTACATTCGTCTTTACCTTTCATCAAGCAATTCTTTGGCAAGATAGAGCTTACAATACATTGGGGTTTGTGGTTTTTGTCAACATATTGGGCTGGAAAATGCCTTTCAGTTAATCTAGATTCCATTGTATTTGAAAATCTACCCTTACTTTGAGTTTTGCTCCCCTTATACCCTTCTAACATAGTGTTAATAATTTTTTCCCTGTTTTTTTTTTTTTCTGATCCAACTTAGCAGCGAGATTCTGAATGTTGTAGCATATGTTGGAGTCTGCTAATGCTGCTTCAATAATAAAATGCCAAATTGGTTGGCAACATTTCTGACTCTTTCTTTTGTTATATGTTGAGCATAGCTGATCAAACTTACAATCTCCCCCCATATACTTATAATATTCCACATGAACAGATGGCTTGTCTTTTTCTCTGTCACTCTTTTTTGAATGAAGTTTCACTTTTTATGTACCTACTGTTCCAAGGCTCGACATTAAATTAACCCTGCTCGTGCCTTGCCAAGAACAAGCAAGCATTTTACCATCATTCCTTATCCATGTTACTGGTAAAGCTTCCTTTTTCACTATTATTTGTTTCATATCAGTTGGCAGACCCTTTCTATTCACCCTAACTGTTCCACAAGCTAAAGTTTTTTCTGTAGTAGTTTATTAAGAAGGGATACACTTATAAAAGCTGTCCATGTAAATAATTTGACCTTTGTTTTTATAACTCTCTAACAAAGACAGAACAACGTTAGCACCCAACCCATCTGATGGTGGATGAGCAGCTTCTTTCCCAGTATACACATTAAACTTAAGTAGGTAACCAGTATTAGCATCTGGCATAAACCATACTTTTATTCTCCATTTAGTTGAAGGCTTTGATGGTAAATATTGTTTGAAGAATAACCTACCTTTAAATATTATCATGCTTTCATCAATACGGATTTCTCTATTGCTAACATAGTACTAACCATATAAATCTTGTACCATATCTAAAATTGGCCTAATCTTAGAGAGCCTATTATTTACATCTTTATCATTATCACTAAAATGAATAGCTGATCTAATCAAATGATATTTGTCCCTAGAAAATATTTTGCTGAATCTTGGAGTATCAAATAAAAAGCTATTTTCAGTAAAGTAACTTTCAATTGTAGACTATTCCAGTAGTAACAACAGCTTTTATGTCATCAGCAATAACATCTGACCATTGGTGTTATCTTGATCTTTTGGACAAAATACTGATTAGTTTCTTTTGCAACATGTTCTTAAACTTTTTCTGGAAAAAGTCTTGCGAAACACTCATATGGATTCAAGTTTTCAAAGTTAATTATTTCATGATGGGCTGTGTAATCAAAAACATTATCTAATTTGGTGGGACTATTGCTATTATAGTTCATTCTAATCCAGCCTAAGGAATTTGCCATATCAACTGTGGGTGATGAGCTTGTTGATGGGGCGTCTTCATTTATATCCTCATCAGTCATATCATAATCATCATCATTTCGTTCATCAATATCTGACTCAAATCCTGAATCATATCCAAATGAAATGTCATTCGTTTCTTTAAAAAATAGTTGGCGAGAAGTAGAGGCCATATCACACATATAAATGGAAAGAAAAAAAAATTCTTAAACCCAGAGTTAAAGGGAAAAATTAAAAGGACAAAGTCAGCTGACCGATATAAGCAGAGCAATATCGAGTGTTTTGCCAGTAGTATAATAATACTATAATTTACAACTATGTATGAAATTTATCCTACTGTGAAACAAGTTTTTGTTAACAATTATACCTTTATTAACAACTTGTATCACTAAATTACTGTATGCCGTAAAAAATGAAGGGACCGATAGGCAACTAACAGACTGAACGTCAGCTGATGAATGTAAACAAAGCTTCGGTTTTAGGACTTGAAACTTCTTTTCCCGTGAATGTGTTTGTTATTTGACTATTATTCATTTAATTGAGTAAATTTCTATATTGATGTCTAAAAACATCATTGTCACATTTTGAACTTCCAAAACTATGAAATAAATTTTTATTTGTGTAGCTGTCATGGCAACTGTTCAGCTCTAATGTTAACAAACTTTCACTTTAGGTAAACAAACTTTGGAAAGCATGATATTACGATAACTCTATAAATAATATTGATTTATATTGAATAAAACATACATATATATCATAATTTAATGTTGACATAACGAAAAATATGAAAAATTATCAAAATCATTGAGTGAATGGGAGAAGAATGGCGAGGGCTTCTGAGAGGGGGTAGTTCATAAATTCAGCAACGGATGGCAGCATGTAGAAGCCAGAGAAATCGTCAACAAAAGGTGCTAAGCTTAGAATTTTTTACGCGGTGTGGAGTAAAGTCGTTCTCCGCATTGAAAGGGTTAAACACTTTGAGCTCCTTGTTGGACAAGTAGCAGATGGTGGAGGGCAGATGTTACCCGGTATTAAGTCTGTGATAAATGATAAGAGAGACCGGCTCCATATTTCTTTCATCTTCTCTTTTGGGGCACAGCACTACAGTATTCTGCAAGCTGGCCTCCTCTGTCTGCAGGTAATAACTATTTCCCTTGTGTAACCTGATATATGCACATATATTTGTTGCGTCCCCATATCCAATAGTGAGGTGGGAATTTGGTAATGTCTATGGTTTGTTTAGAGAAGTCCGAGGACCGAGAATTCTTATCTGGACAAGTCGCATTGATAGTATCACACAATCATGGGTTGCTCAGGCCACAAACGTGTGCAAATGCACGGAAGTTTAGTGAGGTGTCAGGGTGATTCTTCTGAAAAGCGTGCGTAGCACAGAGGATTACCCGGGATAAAAAACCAGCCAGTTGGTTAGTACTCCTACCCACCTCAGGGCAAGTCTTCCCTAATAAAGAGCATAAGGATTTGTAATAGTGACAGAATAAATGACAAATTTTTAAGGATTTTGTATTTTTCCAAACAGAAACCTTGAGCTCTTTATACAAATTTGTCTTGCCATCACCTATCCCCCTGCAATCAAAAGTGACAATAGAACACGAGTGTGTGTGTCAGCGGGGTAGCTGGTACTACCCCCTACCGCCTCGCTAACTAGGAGTGGGGTAGTTATACCTTGCTAAAAGTTTTATAGCTAGTCTTCCAGATTTGCGGAAAGTACATTCCCTAATAAATAGCTCAAGGTTTATATCGTTAGGAAAAATACAAATTACTTTCAAATTTGACATATTACTTTCAAATTTGTCATTTCGAAACAATACCAGTAAGAGAGATTAAATGTTAGTGTTTGACTGTTTGCACAATGGTCCTTGCCGGCCACCTGGGTGAAAATATGAAATTCCAAGGAAATCAGAAGGATGATAAAATGTTGTTCAAAGTTTATAAAACATTAAACATTCTTCATACAGTACATGAAATGGTGGTCATTCAATTTCTTGGAAGTTCCCTGGTGTCCAATTACCAAGCTTTGTGATCATCTCAATTCCTGTGTTTTATCAATTTGCTATTCATTACTGGTGGATGGGTGATTCAGAGGTGGCAAAGGACTATCAGCATTGGTGCCTCTTGTTTCAGTGACAGTCATCAATGTGGTGTTGGTAGTTGCTGGAGGGTATCGGGGGAAGCCTCCCCCTGCCAGCTGTATTCTTGGTCGACAAACTTGGTTTGTTAATTCTTTTTCAGATTGACTTTGTTTGCTTGTTCATGGAGAAGCCACGTGTGAGCATATGAATCTTGCCATGGAATTCCCAGTTGTGGGATTTTTATGAGCAACCTTAATGTGGATCTCCATTCTTTTTGTCTCTCTTGCAGGGGGACATGACTGTATGCAGTCTTCCCCTTGTATAGGGAGAGGTTGGTCTCCCAGTAGCTTGAGTTTGGAAAGAATAGGAAAAAGAAAACCAAGCGAGATTCTTCCCTTTTCAGTTCTAATGCTAAGAAATCCGCAAGTTATCTTCTTTCCCCTTTTGGTGCTCAGGCTTCTGATCCTTCTCCATCAACCTCCTCTGTGCGCAATACGAGAAAGGAAGATGACAATAATCTAACCTTGGGGCAAGCCCAGAGTGAGATAGTGATATCTGCTTCCCCTAAAGAAGTAGATATGTCTTCTGCTTTTGGCAAACTTGCTTTAAAGACATTATGACTTTAGGACTAGAAGGAATACCTTTCAGAGAGACTCCTGCAAGCCTTAGCGTTATCCAAGCTAAGAACTGTCACTTGAGCCTACTTTGCTGCACCTACTGAAGGCTCTCCTAACTCAAGATTGACTTCTCTGCCAGGAATAGCTAAACAGCTATAACTACCTTTAGATGGGTCTTCAGCTTCAAGGAAGTGCTTACGCCTTCCTTCGCCTCCTAGATCTCTACCAGCCATGCCTTCATTGGGGAAACACTCATAACTTGGACTGCTTTTACATGATGAAGAGGAGAGTTTTGTCCAAGATAAATATCATTGTCTGACCCAAGGATCTCCCTTTCCCTCCTGTCAGGAGGCATATAATTATGTTCTCGGGGGAAGAATTCCGTAGTAAAGGAATTTAATCTTCATATGGGAGGTAAGAAACTTTAAAACCATGCATACACGGGGCACACCTGGATTATACTCACCTGTACATAAGCTTGCTCGCTGATTGGAAAGTTCACGCTCGCCAAGTAGCACATATTTTTAGTTGGATCATACTCCTCGTTGTGCGCACTCATGATTTTGAGCAAGGCTCTTCTAGAGAGCATGGGACTTATAGCGAGCGTGCTTCTGTGCTCGCCTGCTACCTGGAAGTTGAACACTTGCCTGTTCACATGCTTCATCTATTGAGAGCGAGCACACTTATTGGCACTCTTAAGTACAGCGTGCGCTTCAGAACGCGCTCGCCAACTTTATAGTGCTATAGTATTCCTTCAGACTCGAAAGATTCTCTCCTTGCACACACGCTCATCAAGATGAGTACTGTGCTCTCCGGTTTACCAATGATCTTCTCTTACAGCGTACCGACCTACAAGAAAGTGATCCGCTTAGCGCACATTCAGTGGATGAGGACTTAAAACATATGCTCTTTTCTTCTCCCTCGCAAGGGCAATCGTCTTCAGGCGCACGAGACGTGAAAATAATCCTTTCAGAAATCGACTTACAATCATCTGAGGGTAAGCTCGATTCGGCTAGGATTTCATGTGATCTACCCTCAGATCAGGAAAAAATGCCTTTTGAAGAACTCTCATTGGCAGACGCAAGATTATCTAGGCGCGATAGCACTTTCTCCTTCAGATTTGTGATCGGCTCACTATGAACGCTCAATTATGAGCTTAAGGAATAAATTGGACTAGGTTAAATGATATCAGGCGCATGGCCAGCTGGATTTTACTGCCCCATAAGGGAACATTTGCTGACAATCTCCTTATGGTAAACATGAGTACCTTTCACACTCAAGTACTCTTTCCCGAGTTAACATGCTTTTCTCCAATAAGAGAGAGAGAGAGAGAGAGAGAGATTAAATGAATATTTGCATTAGCTCGCTCGGGCTCCTCTCTTAGGAAGCACTCGCTAATCGCAGAAACTGAGATCAACACGGATTTATGAAAAGCTTTCTTTAAGGAATATTCCCTATTTGAGATACTCGAAAGAAGATATTCCTAAGAGTTATTGCCAGAGGACAAGGTCTCCAATCTGTTCTCCTTCAGACAACCTACGAACTCAAAGGAAGGACAAGGATATACAGGGTGTTTCAAAAAATTTGATATCATTTGAGATGTCAATATCACAGAAACTACATGATCAAGGCAAATGAAACTAAACAGGCTTAATGCTGAACATCATAAGATATATTCCTCCAAATCTGAGTGAGATATTCAAAGGCATGTGGATTCCATGAACGATTTCACATGTTCAATATGCGCACCGCTTGAGACACGGCACACGTCAAGTCGGTAGTCCAGCTCCTCCCAAACACGCTCTAGCATTCCCATGCCACAGTTGAACATCAGAGGGACTCGCCAAAAGTGAATGTGTTCTGCGCCATCTCCAAAAATCATGTTCATGGCCCGTTTTTTTGGAGGGAAATGTGACAGGTGATGCTTATCTGGAAATGCTTCAGAACTGGCTAATGGATGAGCTCATTGCAAATGAACATGAAGACTTAATTTTTCAACAGGACGGGGCTCCACCACACTGGAAGCTCACTGTGCGGGCTTATCTCAATGATAACATGCGAGGGAGATGGATCGGGCATGCTGGTGTTGAAGACAGTGTGCTGCTGAAATGACCTAACACCTTGCGATTTTTTCCTCTGGGGCTATGTGAAGGGAATAGTGTATGTTCCCCCTCTTCCTGCAAACCTAGAAGAACTCAAACAGAGAAGCACTGCCACACTGGAGACGGTTACCCAAGACATGGTAGAGCGTGTTTGGCAGGAGCTGGACTACCGACTTGACATGTGCCCCTTGTCTCAAGCGGTGCGCATATTGAACATTTGTGAAATCGTTCATGGAATCCACATGCCTTTGAATATCTCATTCATATTTGGAGGAATATATCTTATGATGTTCAGCATTAAGCCTGTTTAGTTTCATTTACCTTGATCATGTAGTTTCTGTAATATTTACATCTCAAATGATATCAATTTTTTTTAAACATCCTGTACATTGGAGGAAAATTGGGATCTGTCATTGTAAGACCCTAATCCTGTGAGACTACCCCAGAAGGAGAAGTCCTGTCGAGACTGTCGTAAATGGATATCACTGATTTGCAGACAATCTAAGAACTAGTAGTCTATAGGTCGTCCCGGAGTGACAGTGGGAGCTCTTTAGAGGCACATGATTCCACTTTATTGCCCAAGACAAACATGGATCAAAAGCAACCTCTAGGCCTGCTCAGAGAAGTAGAGACGACGACGACACCAAAATATTGACCTGATACAGTTCTCTGACTACAAAGAAGTTCGAGACGTAAGAAACATTCACCAGATCGGGAAGAATTACCTTCTCCGCGCTGAGAGATGAACATTCATAATCCGACCCAACTATGATAGACTCGGGCTCTGCTGCAGTGGAAATGGAAGAGACTAAATCAGAATCGGCCTTCCTGAAAGTACTGTACTCATTAATTAGGCAGGTCAATGTTTTGGGAGGGCCAATCAAAAACGCTAAGAAAGGTAACTAGACTGACATAGATAAGCCGTTTGGGACACCAAATGCAGCCAAAACAATAGACAGTGCAGACCTGCAAGTCTCTGGTAGGAGGAACTCTCATTGGGCCAGTGGCTCGAATAAGATCTTAGCATTGGCCCTTTAGAACCAAGATGATTTTATTTGATAGAAGACTTCACCTCTACCAGTGGATGCAGTTATCTACACACTCATGCGTTAAACCTTGATAGAGAAATTGGGTTCCCAACTGGCCATCTTCACCACAGAATTATCAAATATTGAAGTTTCAGCGATGGCTAGCTTGCAAGCAATGTTATGGCTGGATCACTGTTGGGTACGGTAGCTTTCTTCGCCTCTTTGGATTTGTTGGACCCTGAGAAGAAGAAACCATTTATGGACTCTGTTCTGTTTGATGAAAGCAGTCACCTTCTTGGCCCGGCAATCTGTGAATCAGTGTACCAACTGGGTCCTAAAATGTAGAGAAGCCATAACTGCAAAGTTTGTGAGGCAGAGTGGATAGGAAGAGGCTCTAGCATTAAGAAATGCCTTCAAAAGAAACTCCCTCTTTTAGCAAGTACAGTAATACATCACAATACAAAATTAATTTGCTCTGGAGTGGCTTTTGTGATGTGATTTTTTTGCATAATGAGTCTCCTTTTACATGTAAATCTAATTTGTTCTAAGCCCTACGAAAACACCAGATTGAAGTTTGTAATAAAGGTAGAATAAGAATGAAATAGATCTAAATACACTTGAATAATTCAATATACTGTACCTAACCTAACCGTTGATACCTGTAAATTAAGTGAAAAATAATAATAAAAAATGTGGAACCTTGCCTTTAGAGTGAGGCAGTGTCCTAAAGTGAAAGTGGTGGCAGAGGAGAGGGCAAACTCAGAAAGCATTAACAATTAGCTTTGCAAAACACATAAACAAATGGCAGAAAACATTAATACTTATCTTTACGAAGCACATTAACAAATGGCAGAAAACATTAATACTTATCTTTACGAAGCACATTAACAAATGGCAGAAAACATTAATACTTATCTTTACGAAGCACATTAACAAATGGCAGAAAACATTAACACGTAACTTCATGAAACAGTTAGATTTTTTCTTACTTTTTTCTATTTTTTTCACTTTACATTTTACACTTTCTAAATTTCATCAATTTTCTTCCACTTCTCCATTTTTTAGATCACTTTAACCATCACCTTGGCTTGTTAATGGCCTCTTTGAAAAATAATGATCGAAGGAAGCTTGTTTCTGCCTACTTTTTAAAATGTTCCTGAAATGACCTGGGCAAATGTCATTAAATCTGCGACTTTATGATACGAAGATAGCATCTCAATTTCTGCTGTTGTCGTAGAGGTATCTCTGTCCTCCTCGCTGCCAGAGAACTGTTCCTGAATGACGTTTAGTTGCTTGGCCTAAAACTCCTTCAGGTTGTCCGTCTTTAGCACCTCGAGAAGCTTATTAATGTCATCCTCATCAACAACCAGCCCTATGGACCTCCTGAGTGAAACGATTTCCTCAACATCAGTTTGCGGAACAGGTTCAAGATTGTCAATGGTTTCAGCTTCGCCTTCAGCTAGGCCACTGTCAAATCTTTCGAAGTCTAGTGTAGAGATGGCATCGGGCCACAGCCTCTTCCATGAAGAGTTCAAGGTGCACCTTGTCCTGCCAAGCTTGATTGATGAGTCTGAGGCATATCACAATATCAAAATACTCCTTCCAAAATTCATGAAGGGTGAGGTTTGTGCTGTCAGTGATTTGTCCATGGACTGGAAGAGAGGGGTGGTGTTAGGTGGAAGGAAGAGAACCTTAAAAGGGAATATTCTTGTAGGCTACATCCTCAAGACCAGGAGGGTGAACAGGGGCTTTGTCCAATACCAGCAGACATTTCAGAGGGGGGTGATTCTCTTTCAGATTATTTTTAACGGCCGGACTAAAACAGTGGTTTACCCACTCTACGAAAAACTGTCTAGTTACCCAGACTTTTGCATTAGTCGTCCACATGATCAGATGCTACTCCTTTAGCACTTTGTGGGACTTGAAGGCTCGAGGACTCTCTGAATGATAACCAGTAGGGGCTTAACCTCACAATCCCCACTGGTATTGGCACAGAGTGGAAGGGTATGCTTGTCCTTCGTAGGCTTATGCCCGGGCAGCTTCTTCTCTGCCTCTGTGATAAAGGTCCAACAAAGCATTTTTGTTTTTTCTAAAGAACCCAGTTTTGTCACCGTTGAAGACTTGCTGGGGAATGTAGCCTTCCTGAAGAGTCAACTTGTATAATTTCCTAACAAAGGCTTTGGCCGCTTTCGTGTCCGAGCTGGCAGCCTCCCCGTGCCGCACCACTGGATGAACACCAATCCGTCTCCTGAATTTTTCAAACCACCCACTGGAAGCCTTAAACTCTAGGGGTACCTGCTGCAATGTCCCTTCTCCTGCGTCGTCTTCGGCCTTATCATGCACGAGATCACCGAAAATGGCGCTGGCCTTGCGGCAGATTACTGTCTCGGTGATCATGTCTCAAGTGACTTCCTTTTCCTTATTCCAGAGGTAAAAAGGTCTCTCCATCTCATCATGGACGTGGTTCCTCTTACTTGAAAGGACAGTCAAGCCCTTAGAAGGTGTTGCTGCTTTGATGGCTTCCTTCTGCTTGAGGATGGTGAGTATCATTGATGGATTTCGTCTCTCTTGTATGAGTAGAGCGAGTAGTCATACCCTGATCAGAGGGCTGTGTGTATTTGTGCATATCTATTTAGCTGTCGTTTTTTATGGGCTGTGTACACTACTATTTGAATAAAATAGCATAGCAAATATGAAATTGATTTGTGGGAAAAGCTTGCTAAATCGAAATCTATTGCTGTAATTTGAGAAGATACTGTAATATGAAGAGCCAAACCTAGACATCTTCTCAGAAAGCATTGGAGTCTTTGTTGTTGCTGTCTGAGCCAAAGTCTCCTATCAAATTGATATCTGACAAGCAGTCACTCCACATGAATTTCAGAGATTACCTGTCCTTTAATTACGTGGTTCAGTAATACTGTCTATCCATTATCATTTTTTATATACGGCTTAGGCAAGACCACTCTTAAAAAATGCATTTTCTTAAATGATCAGTAAAAAAATGAACCAAAGTGAGGTTTAATATACAAGCCGCTTAATTCGGCAGGTGATCTTTTTCCCCCACTAGACAGTGAATTTTGCCTTTGCACTGTCCACTCTCTTGTGTAGTCATTGGATAATTTGGTTACCAAACCTGTGTTTATAATTAGGTTAAGCTTGGTGAACAAATTCCAGAAGTTAGGAGTGAGGAATATTGGTAACCACCATATTTATGTCTTAGCTGCTTGACCGACTTACCACTGATTCACACAAGTAACATGGCTCATTAGATTTGACATTGGTTTGTGGTGCATGCTGTGTACATTGGCATTGTATGAATGTGCTTTTCTCTGAATATGTCTCTAAATTCCTGCACAGTATCATGATGACCTTGCATTTTGATTATTTCATTTTCTCATGCCACCTCTAGTACTCTATATGAGAGGTTGTAGCCAGTTTGGCAATTTAAATTGTTCCTTTCTTTAGGGTCAGAAAGTTAGAAAGCTTATCTTCTGCTAGGAGGTTATTTTTTTGCATTTCCTTTTTAGAGGTGATTGAAAGTATGTCTGGTTCTCTGGCTAGTTTTCTTATTGAGGTAAAATATTGATAGGAATTCTTCCTGATAAATGCTGACAGGAAAGGTTTGATCTTTGCAAAATCTATACATTGTAGTCAATAGTTCTGTTCACTGGCTACATACGACTGTTTTTTCCTTGTATGGTATTTGTGGTACCAATTGTAAAGGGATATACTCTATTGTTCAGCAAACTGCCTTTCCTGTGTAGAAAGTAAGGTTATATGTATTATTCAAGCAATCATAGCTTACTACACAAATCACCTTTTGTGAATATTTTTGGCCCCAAATACAAATGATGAATGCCATATGTTTCACATCAAATATCAAACTTGGCATAAGTATGTTAACGAGAAATTGGCAGAGGTAAAGGAAAACCAAGAGAATCTAGTAAGGATACTTTTTGGGCTCTAGCCATGTCGTCCTGATAGAAGGTTCCTATAAGTAGCTTTCTAAGGGATATTTGCTACAGTGATATTCCCAGAGAATTTACCTTTAGGTCTCCAGAATTCTAACTCCTGGCGCGAATATCCTTAAAATTTCTCTTAAGGATATCGCATAAATCAGGGGACGTATATCTTAATACGACACATAGCAATCTTCACCCCGAATAGCGTTTTCGCTTCGAGGGGGAAAGTGGCAAAAATAGAAGGGGAGCCGTTATCAAGGTACCCTTCCTCCCGTACTACTATTGAGTATCTAGATGGCATTGTATCCAAGATGGCGCGTTATTCCTATTGTTGTAGCGGTTTCGCACGGTGGTTTTCCCTGTTGCTCTAACGTATACGCTGGTTTTTCGTGGATTTATCATGCAATCACCAGCCTCTTCTGCCTCTGGAAAGTTGAGTATTTGATCTTTACAGTGTATAATTCTTAGCTCCTGCCTCACAGTGAAATTAGAGTAATTTCAAGTGTTGGAGCTTTGCCTTCACCGGAGGCACCTTGGGTGCTGTCGTTTATAACACGTGTTATTTAGTTAGACTGAACGACTTTCTCGGATATAATAGCATGAATATTTGCGAAGCTATCCAGTTAAAGTTTTCTAGGAAGTTATATATTATGTCGATTGTATTCTTTAGAGTTTCGTCGATTTAGGTAACCGAACCTCGCCCGCGCTAGGCTTCCTAACCTACGCGCTTTAGTTTACCTTCATGCATGCTATAGAATGACATTCCTAGTTGTAATAGCATTTAAATATGAAGCTATGAAGCTATTTAGGCATTTTATACTTGTAAAGATATATTGTATATATTTCCTCTTCCTCTTCGATCGTATACGTTAGAGTTTTGGCGATTTAGGTAACCAAATCTCGCCTGGCGCTAGGCTACTAGCCTAGGCGCTTTAGTATACTTTCATATATGTTCCCTGTTTACCCTCGTGTATCGTTTTGTCAATTCAGGCGGAGATAGATATCTCTTAGAATTATTATATAAATCGATACTCGTCTCCTGTGGAGATTAAAGGTAATCCTTCCTTCCCTCTGAGTGCCGCCATAGGCTATAACCCTATCTTAGTCTTGCCATAGAGTAGACATTCCGGCTTGACTAGGCTAGTGTTTTCTGCCTCTTACCCTTGCCGGCGTATAACCGGCTTTGGGTTTTCGACAGAACCTCAGAATATTCATTCTTTTGCCGGTGGCCGGGCAGCAGGTGAGTAGTCACTCCCCTGCCGGCTTTCAGCTGCCGGCATAGGAGGCTATGCCTCCCTAGGCCGCACTTGAAGTGGTTGTATGATGCCGCCACCTTCTCCCCTGTGGTCTGGAAGACTATTCCTACGTTGGCAGACCCTAGGCTGAAGAATAGACATTCTTCTGCCGCCTAGGATGGCGCCGACACTGAAACGATGTTTCTTCTCTGTTGAGAGACGGCAGCAATCTTGCCGCCTCCTCTTAACACTATTTCGGCAGACCCTAGGCTGAGGAATAGATATTCTTCTGCTGCCTAGGATGGCGCCGATATTGAAACAGAGTTTCTTCTTGTGTGGTAGGGGCGGCAACCTTGCCGCCTTCTCCCTCACTTTATACAGGACCCTTTTCCATGCCCCATCTGTCCTTTAGCGATGTCCTAGCCATCGCAACCCTGTGGCCGTCGTCCTACTATCTCACTGCTTGCCGGTAGGTTGTGGGGCCGGCCGGGCTCCTACATAGTAGCTGGTTAGTCGCTCAGTCTTCCCTCATGGACGCAAGGCTCCGGGACAAGCTGTGCCGGCTGTGGCGGCTGCCGGTGGTAGACCCCTATTCTGTAGAGTGTTCTTCAGTCCTCTCTTGGACTGCCTTCCACTTACCTGGGACCGGCAGTGACTGGCAATGGTTTTGTGGTTGGATGGAAGCCTGAATGATACATTCTCCCCTTCCATTTGAATCCTCATTCTGGAGGAAATCAGTAAGATTAAATACTTACACCCTTATTAATTGTTGACAAACATTGATAAGGTAACCCTTCACTCCATGCTTTCTCTCTCTCTATCAGCTAGTGCCGGCAGATACTAACCCAGTCGGAACATGCCGACTGGGCCGGTGCCTCCAGGTGCTACCCCAACTGGCGTTGGATCGTGCCGCCAGGTGCTAGCCTAGGTGGCAACATGCCGGCTAAACTATAGTATATGATTATACAGTAGCCAGTATAATTGCAGTATAGATCATACTGCAGACAGAAAACTATAGTATACAAACAGTGAGACCTGCATGTAGTTGATGCTATGTTTGTTCATAAATTATATGCAAACCTTAAGACTCCTTTCCTATGTCTCGTATGACTCTTCCCTGCAGGGGGCAGGAAGCACTAACATGGTTTATGTTTAGCAGTAATGACGTATACAGTAACGGTAACGTCATGGTATGTCTCAATGGTCTGGATGACCAGAGGAAAAATTTGTCCCAAGGTTAAGGCACTTTAAAAATCCACAGATACAGTACTTTCTAGTAATTCTCTGGTAAGCTTCCATCAGGACGACATGGCTTGAGCCCAAAAAACGGATTGTGAGCGAAGTGAAAAATCTATTTTTGGGTGAGATAGCCATGTCGTCCTGATGGACCCGCCCTCCTTTTCTACAGAAAAGGCCTTGGCAGGATCCCTCCCGAAATTACTATATCTGTAGCACCATGCTCAACGCTACAAGGAATAACGCGCCATCTAGATACTCAATAGTAGTACAGGAGGAAGGGTACCTTGATAATGGCTCCCCTTCTATTTTTGCCACTTTCCCCCTCGAAGCGAAAATGCTATCCGGGGTGAAGATTACTATGTGTCGTATGAAGATATATGTCCCCTGATTTATGCGATATCCTTAAGAGAAATTTTAAGGATATTCGCGCCAGGAGTTAGAATTCTGGAGACCTAAAAGTAAATTCTCTGGAAATATCACTGTAGCAAATATCCCTTAGAAAGCTACTTATAGGAACCTTCCATCAGGACGACATGGCTATCTCACCCAAAATAGATTTTTAAGTATGTAACTTTCCTGGTAGTTATATATAGCTTTAATCTCGCATTTCGACGTGTCACGACAGAAAATTCAAAATTCGTGGCGATCGCCGCCATGACAGTAGGTGGTCATACTTGAGCGCCATCACTCATAGGCTATCAGAACCATTCCCAACCTTCTTCAGAAATTCTCTGTCGTTGATCGAATCAACACCTCGGGAATTAGTTTCGTGGATATTTTACTTTATTCTACAATTTGGTGAAGTACCTTTTGTCTGATTATTATTAATAGCTTTCGCTGCCTTTCAACTATCGAAGATATTATATAGGATAGTTTTTTTGCTGGTCCAATTTGGACAGTTTAATTGAAATTGATTTTCAAGGATAAACAAGTTTTCAAACCCAGTAATGGCTCTTCTGTTGTTAAACTTTGGGTGTTGGGCTAGAACGGCTTTTGGGCTGCTCTTACTTCCCACACTCTAATTAGCAGGGAACATGTATGTATTTGTTTTCGTTCCTTTCGTACTTTGAGGGATCAAAGATTTTTTCCCTCTACATTATTATCGAACAACTCTTAAAGTTATAATGGAAGGTAAACATTTTCTACATTAAACATTGTGATGTCACTAT
Organism: Palaemon carinicauda; assembly: GCF_036898095.1. Taxonomy (NCBI): domain Eukaryota; kingdom Metazoa; phylum Arthropoda; class Malacostraca; order Decapoda; family Palaemonidae; genus Palaemon; species Palaemon carinicauda. Next base: position 124,940,565 of record NC_090741.1, on the reverse strand, counting down.
TTTGTAACGTAACTCTTAGCAAGCGGAATGTAATTACCTTGAAGGAATTCAGTCGCCATCGTGATGACGTCACAATCCTGTGACGTAATCTACATAGTATGACTTGCATTATGTGATTTATTTTCTTTTCTTGCAAGAAATTTTTAAATATTAGCTTACTAAGCATAAGTATGTTTATAATGTAGGGAAATATATTATTTTCAAGTATATATTTGTCTTATTAGTATATTTCCCTTAGTTAATTTTCGATTTAGAGTTTTTCTGTCATTTTACGCTTGTAGTATTTCTAAGGGAGATGTCAGATATTAAACGATCATTTTTGTTTCAGAATACTTTTATCGTTATTTAATATTTCGCTTTTGAGAATACTAATAATATTCATATATCCTATTGTATTTTCATTCTGGCCTTTGGCTAAAGAGGATAATCTCTCGCAACGGGCAGATCTATTATGATCTAATGTGAAATAGTTTAAAGTGCTAGTGTTCAATGGCACATCTAATGACGTAATGCAAATGCAGTCAATGTACGATATGTAATACTCTTGACAATCGTTTTTTGTTTTCACAATTTCTTGTATCGTTATTTTATATTTTGATTTTGAGAATACTGATATTAATCATATATTCTATTGTATTTTCTTTCTAGCCCTTGACGAAAGAGTATAATCTCTCGCAACGGAAAGGTCTATTAAGATCTAATGTGTAATAATTAAAAGTGCTAGTGTTCAATGTCAGTTCAGTGGAGGGTGCGTCTGTTCGTGTCCGTCATATTCCCAGCCGGGGACCTCTTTCATGCTCCCCAACCCCTGGGAGAAGGAATGTCGAAAGGCCAAACGATATGGCAGACCTTGATTAGCGAACGGACGTCCCCTCGAGCGATCATGTTAACAATGTACAGATCCCTCCATCTCAACAATAAAAGCGAGGTTAAAATGTATGTCTTCGTCGGACGCAAAATCGCGACGTAGTTGGAGCCAACCACTACGTTTTAAACCACACAAGAGACGTATGTTTCTTAATAAACCCTCCTGCAGTGACTGGTGTTCACCGGAGGTGTTCCTTTCGGACGAAGACTACGTGTCAGCACCGAAACAATTATGTAAAACGCATAGTCTGTCGTATGAAGAAGGTGCTCAGTTTACGTCAGTACACGGTCCTTCCCTTCCCCCAGATTGGGAAATGTCACAGGGTCTTTCCCCTGGTAACCATCTGGACAGACTCTAATACTGTTGACAGACGCAGATGCCAATCTGGTCTCTCGCGCGGGGGGTGGGGGGCGGATTTCTCACAACAATCGATACACGATTCAGATCGCGCACAAGGCGCGCTAGAAGTATCGACAGTTGACGATACCTCTCAGCAATCACTACATAGTTCAGTTAGCACACATGGCGCTCATTATGTATCTGATTTGTCTGAATTAAAGAGGTCTATTTCGTCTCTGTTTGACGCTTACGATTCTGAGGCAGAAAAATCACACCTAAAAGAATCTAAAGACAGCAATAGACCAAGAAAACGGTCTTCCGATAGTATCGGACAGCGTAGTTCTCCGATACTCAGCAACGCTCCCTTGCAGCGATCAGCTCGCGTTGCGGCAAGCGTTAGGGCGGACGCATGCGGCAGTCTGGTCTCTTCCTCCTGCAGACGCCAGTCTGGTCTCTTCCTCACGGGAGTTGCAGACGCCAGTCTGGTCTCTCCTTCACGACAGACGCAGACGCCAATCTGGTCTATCGGGGGAGATCTCTCACAACAATCGAAGCACTATTCAGATCGCGCACAAGGCGCGCTAGAAGTATCGACAGTTAACGATACCTCTCTGCGAAACGCTCCCTCGCAGCGATCAGCGCGCGTTGCGGCAAGCGTTAGGGCGGACGCATGCGGCAGTCTGGTCTCTCTCACGGCAGACGCAGATGCCAGTCTGGTCTCTCTCACGGCAGACGCAGATGCCAGTCTGGTCTCTCCCTCGCGGCAGACGCAGACGCCAGTCTGGTCTCTCCCTTACGGCAGACGCAGATGCCAGTCTGGTCTCTCCCTTACGGCAGACGCCGACGCCAGTTTGGTTGTATGCTGGACTCTGACAGTCAAAATTTATCCATTAAACAAGATAGTCAAGCAGTTGTTCACCTTCACGTTCTGCGGGACGCGCGACTACCGCTCATGCGGATGCATGCTACACGCGCAAACTGATCAGTCTGATATGTTAAGAGAATTTTCTCATCTTTCAACCAAGAGATGTCCAAGAGAAAGGATCTAGGGAAGAGCTTTTTCTTTTCCTCAAACTCGGCTGGCTTCCAGATCTAGTTTGTGGTATTCATCTGGGGGAAGTTCTTGGTTTGGGAGTTCCTTCCTCTCCCAAGGAGACTTCTCCAGACCTGTTGACTCCTCACTTCAACCATGAGCAAGTCAAAGTTTATGCGGTCCAATTCTGAAATGGACCATCGGCTGAAGGAAATTTTTAGTCAATAGAAGTCTTCAGCCTTACGGACTGGACTCTCGGATCTCTCGCAGAAGCTACAGACCCTAAGAACGAGGCTCAGATGCATCTGATTGCCTGTCTGGATAAGCCCGAGAGGGATGGCCCATCGAATTTTCCAGCCCTTTCCACAGCAGGAGTTCTTAAAAAGAGGACTATGTGTTGTCCCTTTTTATCTTCAGGTTTGTCCCTTATTCAGAGATTAACAGGCTGTGCAAAATTTTTCTCTAGGACTGCTAAATAGATCCTTCCAACTAGCTTTTTAGCAAGGATACAAAAGGAGGCTCTTCTCACTCATCAGCTTTTTCGTGGGAGAGCCCCTTCAAGGGGAACTCAGAGGATTGCAACTGGAGGTCAAACTCGCAGATTCTCAAGACAACAAACCGAATCAAAAAGTGAGTCGATTTATGCCTCCCATGTCGTCAATACCCTTAGAATTGACAACAGTCCACTCAGGTAACTAAGCAGCAGCTCTTTAAGAACAATTGAGCCTTATGCTGTCAATATTAGTCATAGAATTGTAGAGGACACTCCCTCGGAGGTGTTTTTACAACATACTTTTCCTAGTTCCGAAAAGCTCGGGGGGGGGGGGGGGGGGTGAAAACCTGTTCTGGACGTCAGTCCATTGTACAAGTATGTTTTTTACCTGGGTGATGTCCAACGTGACTCCCTGGCCTCACATAAAGGGAGTAAGATTTTTCTTTGTAACCGGAAGATTGACCACTTAGAGCAGAATCCCAAGTAAAGTGTCTGGAAGCTCTTCAAAGGATAATGCCCTTAATGCAACAGTTAGGCCTGATGGTAACCTGGCCAAATCTTAACTATCACCCTCACAGAATTTCATTTTTCTGAGGATGATAATCGGTTCAGATCGCGCTCAAGGCACTCCGGAAATGTCGCAAGGCCTTTCCCCTGGTGGTCACCCGGCTACGGTTGATGATCCCTCGCAGCTATCAGCACATGGTTTAGTTCGCGCACACGGCGCACTTCAAGTGTCTGGTCTGTCTAAACTAGAGAAGTCAATGTCATCCCTGTTTGACGCATACGATTCTCGACAGGGATCTGTGGGTAGAGTCTCAGAGGAAGTGATGCATAGATATCAAAGAGTTAGTGGCCATTCACCAAGCACTGATTACTCACTTTTAGAGGGGGAGAAAAGCGTCAGGACGGATCTGCTCAGCAGAAGAAGACAAGTTCTTACTGCAGAATGGACCCTACATCACGAGGTGTGCACCAACCTTTGGATGTTGTGGGGTCAACACTCGATAGACCTCTTCGCCTCACAAATGACACAGAGGTTGCCGGTTTTTTACTCTCCAGTACCAGACCAGGAAGCAGTCGCAGTGGACACTTTTCTTCGGAACTGGGAAGGTCTAAACGTGTACATTTTTACTCCATTCAAGATCCTGGACAGAGTCCGGAAAATATTCAGGGATTCGCCCAACGTCCTCATGACCATGATAGCTCCTTTTTGGCCCATGAGACATTGGGTTGGGGAGATGATAGAGTAGCTGGTAGATACACCCAGATCATTACCAACTATTAGGGTTTACTAGTCCGAGTGGGACATATTTAGAGTGTGGTACAGGAATAATAGACTTTCCTCTACCAATACCTCTATAGCCAATATAGCAGAGATTTTGTGTTGTATCTGCGTACAAAAAGAGAAGCTAGCTGTACCTTTTATCAATGGTTACCGCAGCATGCTAACCTCCGTCTTTCGTAACCGACACATTGGCATGTCAGGAAACAATGATCTCTCAGATCTCATTACAGTAGATCTTTTGAGACGACTAAGAGGAAAGACAATCCAACCTCCTCGTGGAACCTGGATATAGTCCTGGCCTTTTTAACCTCAAGTACGTTTGTACAGTTGGACAAGGCGTCTTGGAAGTATCTTACCAAGAAGACTTTTCCAAATTTCACTAGCTACAGTCAAAAGATTAGGAGAGTTAAAAGCCATCAGCAAGAAGATGGGCTTTAATGGAGACAATACAATTTGCTCCCTTCAGCTAGGCTTTCTTTTCAAAGACGAGACAGTCAGCCTCTGATGCTCAGTTAAAAAGCCCTCTTTGCCTTTATCAAAGAATACCCTGGCTTTTTTCATTAAGGATTTAATAAGGAAAGCTCTACAGGATTGTGAGTAAGAAGTTTTCCCTATCCTTAAGGTAAAACCACATGATGTTAAAGCTGTAGCAATTTTTATGGCTTACAAACACAATAAAATTAAGTCAATTTTGGAGCCTACTTTCTGATGAAGGAAATCAATCTTCACAGACTGCTATCTCAAAGATGTCCAGACCCAGTTTGAGGATTGCTATTCACTGGGTCCGTACGTTACCTCTGGCGTCGTAGTTGGAGAAGGGTCTACTGCCTCTCCCTATAATCTTTTATTATACCCTTGCCTTTTTTCTTGTATTTGTGTTCTCAGGTTATCTGTGAAGGTTATCGCAACCTTACACAGTCTGGGATACAAGTCAAGTTACTTTTTTTATTATTTTTTTTTAAAAACTTTGGAGTAGGTGGTCAGATTCAGTATCCTTGGCTATGCCAGGTTTGCAAGGGTGGTGGTCTAGCCACGCTAGAGGTCGAGGACCTTGTGGCAGCCCCAAGAGACTTTTACAGCCCACGGAGTGGACGCTGAGTCTCTCAAGGAATGCAGGCGAAATGAGGCAGTTTCATTGTGAAGCCAGCTTCCTTATCAGGTTGTAACGCCGGAATCGGTATCCTTGGCTATGCCAAGTTTGCAAGGATGGTAGTCTAGCCACGCTAGAGGTCGAGGACCTTGTGGCAGCCCCAAGAGACTTTTACAGCCCACGGAGTGGACGCCGAGTCTCTCAGGGAATGCAGGCGAAATGAGGCAGTATCATTGTGAAGCCAGCTTCCTTATCAGGCTAGAACCAGATTGTTAGTACTACTAATTGTAGTTATTAATTTTTAAATAAAAAACTTACCCGCTGGTTATATAAAGAGCTGAAGTCCCCTGACGCCCTGGCAGAAATTCAAATTCTCGCGCTATCGAAGATACGGCAGGTGTACAACCGCACCCTAGCGGTAGCTCAGGTGGAACAACACACCATCTTCAGTTCTTCTCTCTGCCGCCATAGCTGGCTGACATATAGAAGTTCGCTCTCGTGGTTTTACTCTCTTGGGAAGTTGTTTGGTGATGTACAACGTTCTTTTCTGAGTTTAAGCTATCGTTAATTGTTTTCACTTGTTTCTAGTCTTGAAATCTTTTTGTTTGAGATTATCTTTATTAATATTTCCCTTATTTTTTGCTCGTCGGTCTTTCACGTAACCATTCAAAATGGCCGACTCCTCCCCTGCTCAGCGTAGGTGTGTTAGTGAAGGGTGTCGTACTCGACTTCCTAAAGGATCTATTGATCCTCATAATATTTGTGTGAAATGTAGGGGTAAATTTTGTTCATTTGATGATAGATGTAATGAGTGTCTTTCTTTAACTGATGATGATTTTGTAACATACGATCGTTATGTTAGGAGACTAGAGAGAGATAGAGTTAGGCGTAGTTCTTCACGATCTGTGGATAGAGCCTTACCTAATGTTAATGTTCCTAATCCTATTCCTTCCCCCGTGGTGGTAGATCAGGAACCTACTATGAAAGACATGTTTACTGCTATTTTGACTCTTGGTGAGAAAGTTGAGTCCTTAGCGGCCGATAGAAATACGATTTTTTCCGAGTTAAAGGTATTGAAAAACCGTGATTCTGTCGGAACTATGGAAAGTGTATCGGTGTCTGATGTTTGTGTACCGAAAAGTCGTGACTCTCGGTATTGTGACAAGTGTTTCTAATGTGTTTAGTGTTGCGGAGGGTGCGTCTGCACGATCTTGTCGTTCACCTAGCCTAAGACCTCTTTCGAGCTCTCGAACCCATGGGAGAAGTAATGTCGAACGGCTTAAGGGAACGAGAAGCGTCATCAATCGTGCAGACGTCCCCTCGAACGTTCCTGTTTCCGTAGCTCAGGCCGTTCACCCTCATCGTAGGAAAGGTGAGGTTCATGCGTTATCCCCGTCTTCCGATGAAGGGTCGGGGAGTGAGATCTGGCGTCGCGCGTCAAGACTGCTTAAACGGACGCATGATGTTTCACAGCGTCAGGAATCGCCTGTGCGTCCAGGATGTAGTTCGTGGGACTCACCGGAACGTTTCCGTTCTCCCATCGCTTGCACTCCGGCTAAACGTCCAGATCACCGTGTTCGTGTGGATATGATTCCTTCTGATTCAGACCTTGTTACGATTCATGCTCCCCTCTTCCTTCAGATTGGCTTTCTTCTCCCGAAATACGTGGTGACGTTGGTTCGAATATTTCTTTTGGGAGTTCTGTAGATCCTAAATGGTCTATGCTTGTGACTATGAAGGAACAACTCTCGTCGTTGATGGATTCTTATCAACCAGGTGTTGGCGGTATGTCTGGGCGTCAGGTGTCAGACCAGTTATCGCACAGGCGTTCGATGGTCTCTGGTGCTGACGAGTTATCGCTTAGGCGGTCTCCCATTCATAGTGTCCAACGCCAGGTTGATTTTGATGAGTCGCGTCAGAGAGGTTTGGTTGACCGGTTTTCGCCTTCGGGTCGTGTGGAAGAACATCGGCGTCGACAAGTGGACGAGACGCGTCAACGTTTTGAAGTAGTGGATCGCCTACGTCAACAACTTGTGGACGCGTCGCGTCAAAACATCGATTCACAGCGTCGACATCTTGACAGCTTTGATCGTTCGCGTCGACAGTTTTCGGACTCTACGCGTCCACTCAGTGATCTGCGGCAGTTGCCTTCTGAGTCCAAGCGACAATCTGCTCAACAGCAGTCGGATCCTAAGCGGTCTAGGCAGTTGTTAGTTGAAGAAGATCGTCTACCCGTCCATATTTCACGTCAATCTACTTCGACTTCTCCCTGTCAGTTGGATGCAGATATTGGCTTTGACAGGCAGTCCCATCCAGACATTGTTCCTTCGGTTCAGGCTGCAGCAGTTGCTGCACTGCCAGAAGACGAACTTAAGGAAAAGTCGGATGAGGACGATCCTATTGAGGAAGTCTCTGAGAATGAGGAAGAGAAGCATTATCAACATGCTGTTGATCTTCGCAAGTTTATGTTGATTCTTACTGGAATTTTCCCGGATCAGTTTACTCCTGTGGCCCCTCGTTCTCCGCCTTCTGAGTTCATCTTAGGTAAAGCTACCAAAGTTCCAGTTTATACCAAGATGGTTCTTTCTCGATCCTCTAAACGGGCCTTGAAATTAATGGGTTCCTGGTTGGACTCTAAGAAATCTTTTGGCAAGACGGCCTTTGCCTTTCCACCCGCTAGGTTGGCTTCTAAATCTAGTGTGTGGTACGAGACTGGTGAAGTGTTGGGCTTGAGTTTTCCTTCGTCTGCCCAAGGGGATTTTTCAAGTTTAGTAGATGCTTCTCGTCGTCTTGCCTTAAGGAAAACGAAGATTTGGTGGTCCATTCCAGAGTTCGATCATTTGCTTAAAGGTCTGTTCAGGGCCTTCGAGGTGTTTAATTTCTTAGACTGGGCTCTGGGAGCTTTGAGTAAGAGGGTCTCAGATATGACGGATACGGACACTAGTGGACTGATTCATTTGATGTCCTGCTTGGACAAAGGTGTGAGGGATGGCTCCAACGAGCTAGCTGCCTTGTTCACGGCTGGAATCCTCAAGAAAAGGGCCACGATGTGCTCTTTTCTCTCTGCAGGAGTGTCTCCCTACCAGAAAACGGGCTTTCTTTTCGCACCTTTGGCTAATACCTTATTTCCGCAAGAGTTGGTAGGCGAAGTGGCCACTGCCCTCACGCAGAAGGCTATGCATGACTTAGTTACTAATACGACAAGTAAAGTTTTGCCGTCGTCTTTTTCCTCTCGTAAGCCTAAGGAATCCTCTTCTGGTTTTCGACTTTAGTCCTTTCGTGGGAAGTCCTGTGGAAGAGGCTCTTTCAAACCAAAAGGAAGGAAACCTAGAGGCAGAGGGGGCAAGTCCGGCTGAGGTAAAGTCTGACTGCCCTTTCCTTCAGACAGCAGTGGGTGCCAGGTTGACTCACTTCTGGGAGGCTTGGGAGATAAATGGAGCGGACCCCTGGTCCGTCTAAGTGTTAAAGGAGGGTTACAAGATCCCCTTCCTGGCAAATCCTCCTTTAGTCACAGATCCGGTGGATCTTTCGCCCAAATACAGAGAGGGACCGAAGAAGCAAGCTATGCATCTTCAGACGTCTCTTTTATTAGAGAAGCAAGAAATAGAGGAAGTGCAGGATGTTACGTCTCCGGGGTTTTACAACCGCCTTTTCCTAGTACCCAAGAGTTCCGGGGAGTGGAGACCGGTTCTGGACGTAAGTGTGCTAAATGGTTATGTCCAAAATTCGACGTTCACTATGGAGACTCAGAAAACAGTTCTGGCGGCTGTGAGGAAGGACGATTGGATGGTCTCTATAGATCTTCAGGACGCCTACTTCCACCTTCCGATTCATCCCAGCTGCAGACGTTATCTGAGGTTCATGGACGGAAACAAGGTCTTCCAGTTCAGGGCTCTTTGTTTCGGACTGTGCACGGCTCCTCTATTGTTCACCAAGATCATGCTGAATATGGCAAGCATGCTGCATTCGAGGGGAATCAGGGCCTCTCTGTATCTGGACGATTGGCTGATAAGAGCCTCCTCAGCCGATTGTTGTTTGAAGGACCTCAAGATGACTTTGGATCTCTCCAGAGAACTGGGCCTCCTGGTGAGCTCGAAAAAATCCCAACTGAATCCATCCCAGGAGATTCTTTATTTGGGGATGGAGATTCACAGTCGGAGTTTTCGGGCTTTTCCGTCGTCGGTGAGAATTCAGGCAGCCCTCCTTAAAGTCCAAACTTTCCCGAAGAGAGAACTTTGCTCCGTAAGAGATTGGATGAGCCTTCTGGGGACTCTCTCATCATTAGAGAAGTTCGTGACCCTGGGGAGGTTGCACTTGCGTCCTCTTCAGTTTCATCTCAATCGCCATTGGAAGAAAGGGGACAACCTCGACAGGGATTGCATTCCCATCTCGGTTTCCATCAAGTCCCATCTTCAATGGTGGTTCAACGAGCCCAGACTGAAAGAAGGCTTGTCTTTACTCCAGAAGAGCCCAGACCTCGTGTTGTGTTCCGACTCCAACTCGGGGTGGGGAGCCACTCTAGAGAAGAAGGAGCTTTCGGGGACTTGGACGGTGGAGCAAACATCTCTCCACATCAATCAAAAGGAGCTTTTGGCTATTCATCTGGCTCTCATAGGCTTCGAGAAGCAGATCAGGGGCAAAGTGGTCCAAGTCAATGCGGACAGCACGACAGCTCTGGCCTATATTGTGAAACAAGGCGGGACCCACTCTTGGCCTCTGTACGAGATTGCAAGACTTCTTCTCGTTTGGGCAGAGGAAAGGAAGGTGACTCTTTTGACTCGATTCATCCAGGGGGTCAACAATGTGAGTGCAGACAGACTCAGCAGGGGAGGTCAGGTTCTCTCCACAGAGTGGATTTTACACCCGGACGTCTGCAAGAGTCTGTGGCGGTTATGGGGTCGACCTCTCGTGGATCTCTTTGCCACCACAAAGACCAAAAGGCTGGAGTGTTTCTGCTCTCCGGTTCCTGATCCCGAAGCCTTGCACATAGACGCCTTTCTGATGAACTGGTCACACATGGAGGTTTATGCTTTCCCTCCGTTCAAGATTCTTTACAAAGTGATTCAGAAGTTCATTTCCCACGAAGAGACCAGAATGACACTGATAGCTCCGTTCTGGCCGTCAAGGAGCTGGTTTCCAGAGGTACTGGAATGGATGGTGGATTTCCCGAGAAGCCTTCCCATAAGACCCGATCTTCTCAGACAACCTCACTTGGCCCGAAATCATCTAAACCTCCGAGCTCTACGTCTGACTGCCTTCAGACTATCGAAAAACTCGCTAGAGCTAGAGGATTTTTGAAGAAGGCAGCCAAGGCAATTGCGAGGGCAAGGAGGTCTTCAACCATCAAGGTGTATCAGTCCAAGTGGGAGTTATTCAGGGAGTGGTGTAGGACTAACGCAATTTCCTCTTCCAGTACCTCTCTTACCCAGATAGCAGATTTTTTCTTGGACCTTAAATTTAAACATAACTTCTCGTCATCTACTATTAAAGGTTACAGGAGTATGTTGGCAACGGTTTTTAGACACGGGAACCTAGACCTTTCTAATAATAAGGATCTACAAGATTTGCTTAGGTCTTTTGATACAACCAAGAAGATTCAAACAGCTCCCCTTGCCTGGAATTTGGATGTTGTCCTTAAATTTCTCATGAGTGACAGATTTGAGCCTTTACACTCGGTTTCATTTAAGGATTTAACCTTGAAATCACTTTTTCTGGTTACCCTTGCCACTGCTAAAAGAGTTAGTAAGGTACACGCTTTAAGCAGGAACATTGGTTTTCGGAATGGAAAAGCCATTTGTTCTTTGCAACTGGGGTTTCTGGCCAAGAATGAGAACCCTTCTCGGCCATGGCCCAAATCCTTCGAGATTTCTAACCTTTCTGATTTGGCTGGCGGTGAATTAGAAAGGGTATTCTGTCCAGTTAGAGCGTTACGGCTTTATGTGGACAGGACTAAGAATCTAAGGGGTAACTCGGACGCTCTGTGGTGTGCAGTTCGGAAACCCTCGATGCCCATGTCTAAGAATGCCTTGTCTTTTTTCATTAGATTGTTGGTTCGAGAAGCTCATGCTCAGTGTGATGAGTCGGATCAGAGGCTTCTCAAAGTGAAGACACATGAAGTCAGAGCGGTAGCGACTTCAGTGGCCTTGAAACAGAACCGTTCTCTGCAAAGTCTGATGGATACGACCTTTTGGAGAAGTAAGTCTGTGTTTGCATCCCATTATTTGAGAAATATTCAGACTCGCTATGAGGACTTTTTTACGTTGGGTCCTTTTGTAGCGGCAAATGCGATAGTAGGTGAATGATCTACCACTACGTTCCCTTTTTCCTAATACCCCTTTTCTATCTCTTGGAACTCGTTTGTTATGGTTGTTTGTGGAGATTGGTCGTCAGTCTTCCGCAATCTTTGATTTGGTTAGGTGGTCAATTTGTTCCTTGAGTGCACCTGGAACAAGGGTATTGGTTGAGGTTCTGTCATGTTATCGGTGGTCGTACCGTTTGACAGCTCCTAGAGATTTTTAGCCCGAGTGGATCACTGGATCTCTTAAGGATAGCGGACGAAATGAGGCAGAGTATCATTGCTGTCAGCTTCCTTATCAGGTGAGAACCGCTCAAGTTTGTTGTATGTAACCCTTAAGTGAATTTTCTATATGTAGCTGTCTCTGACCCGCCACCAATGGGTGTCAATCAGCTCTTTATATAACCAGCGGGTAAGTTTTATATTTAAAAATTATATTTTCATAATAAAATAAATTTTGAATATACTTACCCGCTGGTTATATAAATTTAACACCCACCCTCCTCCCCTCTAGAGACTACCTATGGTATTGCTATGAGGTATGGAAGAACTGGAGATGGTGTGTTGTTCCACCTGAGCTACCGCTAGGGTGCGGTTGTACACCTGCCGTATCTTCGATAGCGCGAGAATTTGAATTTCTGCCAGGGCGTCAGGGGACTTCAGCTCTTTATATAACCAGCGGGTAAGTATATTCAAAAATTTATTTTATTATGAAAATATCAGTTATACGAATTCCCAATGGGATGAGGTTTTCAACCCACCACCTATGGTGTCAATCAGCTATATATATGTTAACTACCAGGGAAATTACTTATTTAAAAATGGTATTTTTATTATAAAATAAATTTTTTTAAATACTTACCTGGTAGTTACATATTCTGAAAACAGAGACATGGAATTTCTGAAGAAGGTTGGGAATGGTTCTGATAGCCTACGAGTGATGGCGCTCATGTATGACCACCTACTGTCATGGCGGCGATCGCCACGAATTTTGAATTTTCTGTCGTGACGCGTCGAGACGCGAGATTAAAGCTACTGTATTTATATGTAACTACCAGGTAAGTATATTTAAAAATTGTTTTATAATAAAAATACCATTTTTTGCTTCGCTCAAAATCCGTTTTTACCTATGTTAATCATGAGTCCCTTGTTTTTGAACTCAAACTGCTGGGAATAGGTGGATCTTTTCTCAGCATCATTATTAAATTTTTAATTAATAGATTGCAAAGAATAGTTGTTGATGGGCACAATACTGAGTAGAGGAATGTAATTGCTGGTGTTCCCAGGGTAGAATTTTTGGCCCATTACTTTTAATACTATATACACATGTGTGGTTTGGCTTAGAAAACAACCTCATTGTATATGCAGATGGTACTACTCTCTTTGCATCAATTCCGTATCCTGAATGTAGATGTGGGGTTGTGGAATCCCTTCATAGAGATCTTGCTAAAATTAGTGCATGGTGCATATAATGGTGCATGAAGTTGAAACGTATAGAAACTTGAATTATGATTGTAAGTAGCTCGAGGATGGTAGCTCCTCAACATCCAGATCTCTGCATTGATAATTTTTCTTTAACTATACTGTATACAACTGATTTGAAATTCTAGTAGTGATACTTGATAGCAAATTTACTTTTGAGAAAGAATTGGTCTGTTTCTTCTTCAGTTACACAAAGAATTGGCTTATTAAGAAACTCTTTAAAGATTTTCTGTGATCAATCTATCTTGAAGAAATGTTTCAATTCTTTCATTCTATCCTGTTTTGAGTATTGATCTCCTGTCTGGTTTTCAGCTGTTGACTCTCACCTTAATGTGTTGGACAAAAACTTCCTGTTTATTTAATTTCTGATCTTGATACAATATTAATCCCTTTGCCTTTTTTCAGTTAGTTTTCTATGTATATTGTATAAGATTTTTCCTAATTATGAGCATCCTTTGTATTAAGACCTTCCAAGACTATACCATCGTGTGGGTAATACTAGGTATACAGTTAATTCTAACAATGTTGCCTTCTCCATCATAAGGGTCAACACTAAACAGTATTCTAGAAGTTTTATTCCAGCTGTGACCAGAATGCGAAGTGATTTTCATAATCTGGCAGTTGCATCAGTTGAATTTCAGAAGTTCAAAATTGCAGTAAATATTTTTGATGTTGAACAGGTTGAAATAAATCTTTCTTTATAATTTATATATGACAGATCTATTATAACATAAAATATTGAGATATTTTATACTTTTTATCCATTACTTCTCATATTTAGTTGATTTCTTTATTTCCTTTCTTCACTGAGCTATTTTTGCTGTTGGAGCCCATGGGCTTGTAGCATCCTGTTCTACCAACTAGGGTTGTAGCTTAGGTAGTAATAAGGATAATGATAATGGTAATAATGTGTTCAATCTGGGCACTATAATTAATATAAGCATTTTAAAGTAGTCATGGTTACATATACTCACTTTTGAAATCAAAGTGTAATTGATCAGAATTTACTGTAAGGTCATAACTCTATCGATCATCTGAAGTTCTTAGAATACTTTTCTATGCAATGTCGAGGAAAATTTGAGTACTACTACAGGGTATTGCTATTGGGATTACTTAAAGTGACTGATGGTACCCTTGGTAATCCCTAAAGGACGCTACGCATAAGTCATGTAAACAGTTATGCGTTGCTATAGCTATACAGCTATGTTGTTTATCCTCCTCATGGATTTTGTAATGCATAGAACAGTCAGAGATGGCGGAGAAGGATTGGACTGGATTGGTGATAGGAATTTAGCATACCTAGAGTATACTGATGATGCTGTCCTTATTAGCAGAACACCACAGGATTTGCAATGCTTGCTTACCAGAATGCATGAAATAGCACACGAGGTGGGGCTGAAGATAAATAGAAGAAAGACAGAGGTGATGAGAACGGAGTATGCAATGGAAGATGAAATATCATTGCAAGGAGAAAGGATTAATGAGGTAGAATCATTTAAGTATTTAGGAACTATGATCTCCAATACAAGGTCTTTAGAATGAGAGTTTAGTGACAGATTGAAAAAAGCATATCAGACAATGGCTAGGTTAAGTAAAATATGGAAATCAAATTGCTTGAAATTGAATATAAAACTCAGACTATATATTAGTTTAGTGAGATCTGTGTTTCTCTAAGGATATGAGTCATGGTATGACAATGAAACAATCTCTAATAGATTTAATATATTTGAGAACAAAGCCCTCAGAAGGATATTGGGAGTTAAATGGCAGGACAGGGTTAGAAATGAAACTTCAAGAGAGATTACTCGAGTGCCTTATGTGGATGAGATCATGATGAGGGGTAGATGGAGATGGTTTGGGCATGCTCTTCGTACTCCCCAGGGGAGATTAGTTCACCAAACATTCAGCTGTACTCCACAAGGCACTAGCAGAGTTGAAAGACCCAGGCCTACATAGCTGAGGACTATGAAGCGCAAAGTAGGAAATGATGAGTGGAGAAGTATTGAATTAAAAGCTCAAGATAGAGACGACTGGTGGCCCTTTGCGTCAATAGGCGTAGGAGGAGATGATGATGATGATGATGATAACAGCTGCCTCAGATGTCCGCTAAGCTCAAATTTTTTATAAATTATTTTCCGAGATTGTCATACCAAATTGTTGATCTTATTGTAAATAATTTGGATTAATCAATCTCTAGCAAATATTTATAAAGACAGAACCTTGTTCAGTGGTGACTACACTAGTGCTATGCAAGAATGTAACTAGTATGTATTGTTCTTTAAAAAATTCCTAACCATATCTGTAATGGTTCTTGTAAATTACATTAGGAAATGCAATACTATACTGTACTGGTATAATCTTCACTTGTTCAGCTGTAATACAAACCAATGCTATTAATAGGGGATATTACTTTCGATGAAGGTGAAAGATGAGCCTTGACTTTAGTTTGCTACCCTGCTCACTCACACACCTGGCTGAGTAACCACTTTTTCTTTGGCTCGGTGGAAAACGGATGATGCCATTCTCCTAATTTTTTGACTTGCCATTACTGACTTTATGGCTTTTTGAGCTTTTTTTTCCAGTGTGATTGTGCTTTCTCCCTGTCCAGGACCTGAGGGCTACCCCTATGGGACTTTCATGTGCTCTGTTGATATGGTTAAGGCAGTGCGTCAGGCCGTTATAGCTGTTATTCCTCCAGCGCAGTCAATTACCAGCATGCCTAGGATTCCTCTGGAAAGTTCAGCCTCCCCTCCGTCCGACCCCAGACGTACATCCGAGGGGCCAACCCATCATAGGCGCTCTTCCTCGAGGATGGCTATCTCACCTCTCTAGAGGAAGTGAGGAGCAGCTGAGGGGTGTGAGATGCCAACAGGATCTTTCACAGGTACTGTTGACATAAGCATTGATGACCAAGCAGAAGAGGAGGATAATCCATCCAAATCCTTGGGGGGACACTACATCGTTGCCAAAGCAGAGATTGCCATTCTCTAGAGAGATCTCTTTTACGGAATTGTTTCGCCTCTCCCCTATCGAGGTGGATCCCCGGAAAAGCACCCAATATCTAAGAAGCCATCTCACTCGGATGTAGTTCCCTCATCAAGAGAGGGACGAAGGGAGGAACACCCAGTCTTTCACTTGTGGAGTAGTATTTTCCATCCTGTAATGAGTTGAAAGACTCAAAAATGGTTCCTAAGACCCCTGCTAAGGCATTAGTTCCTCCACAAGAGAAGCCTCGTTGATCCTCCCCAGTTCATGCAAGGATGTCAGCAAGCGACTTGCCTTTTATGAGAGACGACTTCGACACACCCCAGGCTTCTATGGGTGAGAGCTCATGGGTGGCAGATGATTATGATGAGGACGAATACAGTATCTCCCTAAGGCTGCAACGTTCTAAGCTAACGAAGGTAGAGGAGAAGGAGTCGGAGCACACCTTCTGGCAGGTCTTGGCCTGCATGAGGGCCATCAACAGGTTGTCCGATCCAGCAATGGCTCCTCAAGAGGACAAAGATACGGTATTTGACCACATCTACTCAACTCACAGACCTCCCAAGGCCAGTACAGCTTTTCCTTGTTATAAGGGGTTAACGAGTGGCCGACGGAATGCGTTCTCCTAGATTGTCGGCTCCTCCAGCTCCCTCTGAGCGAGCTCATCCTCTAAGCTTCTGCTGTTACCATTTGTGCAGTAGAGGAAGTATTTTGAGATCTCCGAGTCCTTCCTCCCTTACCTCTCAACCACTCTTTAGAGGCTCTTACCAGAGGAGTCTCCTTTGAGAGAGACTCCGGACTCTGTCTCGTTTTCTGCTTTGGAAATCCTTAACCAGGAGAAAGTCGCAAAGTTTGTCATGCAGGCTACTTCTTGTCTAGATCTCTGTTCGTGGCCTGTGGGTATAGCTACCTCATCAGGACTGGGGACTGGTCTAAGGAGACCACAAGGAGGTCGATGGAGACCTTTCTATTATCAGAACTAGAACTGTTGAGTTCCTCTCCCCATTTAGTGAACCTGTGGGCAAACAAGATCCTTTGGCAAAGGGACTCTGTAGATGAAAGGTTCCACCGACTGGTCCCACAAGTTGAGGTAACGAGAATAAGGAACTCGACTCTCAACGGTTCCTCTTTGCTTAGGCCGGAAGATGTTTAGAGGGTGGCGGAGAGATGGAGTAACGCCAATCAGGACTCCCTTCTCTATAGGCCCCTTACATCTCCTCCTCCTCCACAGAAGAAACAGCAGCAGAGAACAAAATCGTCAATGGACAGGACTTCAACAACGACGGCTTCGTCTCAAAGGGTGTCAAAGAAGCGCTTTCCAGCTAGAGAGCGGAAGGGCTCTTAAAGTCCTCTCGTCGAGGTAAAAGTATCAGAGGGAGCGGACGAGGTCGTATCCCCTAGGACGGGCAATCCGCTGCTGGCAGAGGTGACTGCAGCTTTGGGGCTGAATCCTTGACATTCTTTGGTATTCGTTCAGGATATCGCGTCCCATTCATTCAATCTCGCCATCAACTGATTGGGGATTCAGTCCCATTGAGCTTCTGCATGGAGGGATCCGAGAAGGGAAGGAACTGTCCCTTCGGGCCGAAGTCCAGACCATGTTGGAGAAGGGCACTCTTCAAGAGGTCCTAGATGGGTCCCCAGTGTTCTTCAGTTGACTCTTTCTTGTGAAAAAGGTAGCTGGAGGCTGAAGACCAGTCATCGACCTCTCAGCACTGAAACAGTTTGTCAGACAAACTCCGTTCAGCATCGAAACGGCAGACACGGTCAGACAAGTGGTAAAACCACAGAACTTCATGTGCTCACTAGATCTCAGGGATGTATACTTCCAGATCCCAGTTCGTTCGTCTTCAAGGAAATATCTAAGGATCATACTTGACAACAAGATATACCAGTTTAAGGTGATGTGCTTCGGTCTTTCCACAAACACGAGTGTGTTTATCCTAGTGTCATCCTGGGTTCACAGGATCGGCATCCGTCTCCTAAGATATCTGGATGACTGGCTGATCCTAGCAGACTTGGTGGCAACCCTTCTTCAACACTGAGACAGACTTCTAGTGTTTTGCCAAGGTATGGGGATTGTGTTGAACCTCAAGAAGTCATCTTAGCTTCCCTCTCAGAGTCTGTTATACGTAGGTAAGATCATTGACACCGATCAACTGAAAGTCTTCCCATCAGATGACAGGGTACAGAGGCTGAAGAAGGTAGCAAGACCCTTCCTCAGATCACAAGAGCTTCCAGCCCAGTGATGGTTGTGTATCAGTTCACCTATCATCTCTGGCTCGTTTAGTGCCCAACAGCTGTCTCAGGATATGATCTCTCCAATGGCGGCTGAAATCCAGGTGGAATCAGACCAACGATTCCTCGGACATTGTAGTTCCCATAGGACTAGTAGAGCAGACAGACCTGAGGTGGTGAGTGGCAGAGGAGAACCTCCGCAGGGGTATTGACCTTCTCGTCCCCCCCCCGGAATTGATGGTTTATTCAGGGGCATCAAAAAGAGGGTGGGGGCCCCATATGCTGCACCACACAGCCTCAGGCCCCTAGTCTGAGTCCAAAGGGTACCAGCACATAAATCTCTTGGGAGATGAGGCAGCTTTCCTAGCCCTCCAAGAGCACCAGCAGTTTCTGTTGGGTCACTCCATGGTGTTGATGAGTGACAAACACCACAGTAGTGAGTATTATAAACAAACAAGGCAGTACCTTTTCACAGCCCCTATGCCATCTAGCAGTATAAGTACTGAAATGGGCAGAAGAGAACTCTAGTGTCCCTATCGGCCCACTTCATTCTGGGCAAGACAAATGTGCTCGCAGACAATCTAAGCAGAGCAACTCAGATATTGAACTCGGAGTGATCTTTGAATGATCTAGTAGTCAACAAAGTCTTGTGGGGTTCTCCGACTGTGGACTTGATCACGACGTCCTTGAATTTCAGGCTCCTGCTTTACTGCTCCCCAGTCCCAGATCCCCAGACGCTCTGGCAAGATGCATTCCAACAATTGTGGGACAACATTGATGTGTACGCCTTTCCCCCGTTCAGTCTGATGAGAAGTGTACTCAACAAGACCAGACCATCCGACAATCTCGCTATGGCATCATGTGGAGTGGCTCACGGACCTTCTGCAACTCTTGACTGATCTTCCAAGAAAATTCCTTCTGCGACTTGATCTACTCAAACAGCCACATGTGAACATGTTCACAAAGCCCTAGCTTCGCTACGACTTTACGCCTGGAGATTATCCAGCACCTCCCTGTTCAGAAAGGATTTTCGCAACAAATTGTGAGAAGGATGGGTGTACACCTTCGGCGATCCTCAGCTGTAGTCTACCAGGCTAAGTAGACTGTCTTCTGTGGTTGGTGTCGTGGAAGCGGTATCTCTATCCTCGATGCCACTACAGTAAACCCTCGTTTATCGCGGTAGATAGGTTCCAGACCCGACCGCGATAGGTGAAAATCCGCGAAGTAGCGACACCATATTTACCTATTTATTTAACATGTATATTCAGACTTTTAAAACCTTCCCTTGTACGTAGTACTGTTAACAAACTACCCTTTAATGTACAGAACACTTAATGCATGTACTACAGTACCCTAAACTAAAACAGGCACAAATATTAAAGGCGATTTTATATCATGCGTTTCATAACACGCCAAAAAGCACGATAAAAAATGGCAACCAATGTTTTGTTTACGTTTCTCTAATCATAATGAAGAAACAAACGCAGTTAGTGTACACATCTGTGTATAGGTTAGTTTTTGCATCGATCATATTGATTATAGTATACAGTATGTTGATTTTGTTATTACCAATGTTTTACTTAATTTTTCTTAGGACTTCCAAATGAAATGTTTTTCTTTATAACGACGGCGTCATAAAGTACGCTCAGTAAACAAAGAAGGCATTCAACGCGCATGATGAAAGTGATAAATAATGATATTACAGTTAAAGCTTTTAGAAAATATGTTATTACAAATATTATTTACCGTATCTATATAAAATCATACAGTACATACTATACGTAGCAAAGCAGGAAAACAATTTACGAGAGAGAGAGAGAGAGGAGAGAGAGAGAGAGAGGAGAGAGAGAGAGAGAGAGAGAGAGAGAGAGAGAGAGAGAGAGAGAGAGAGAGATTGATTGATTGATTGTTTTACGTACGTAAATGTAAATTTTAAACAAAAAAATATGATAGGTTACAACATGTATACTCTTCAGACTTTTAAAACCTTCCCTTTAACTTAGTGCATACAGTACTAAACTAAAACAGGCACAAATATTAAAATGTTAGAATATTAAAGTAAAAAATAAAGATTGTTACTGTACTCACCACGAAAGAAGTTGAAGAAAAACTTGAATGATGATGGCGATGAATTTGCTGCACAGTAGAAATGATGATGATGAAGCTGATGATGTCTTCTACTGTGCAGCCAATGATAGTATTTTACGTCTCTTCAGACGGAGGTGTCTTTTTCCTGGGACACCTCTTCAACTTCTTCCTGGGAAACTTCTTCAATTTCTTCCGAAGGCGTAGTAGCAGGAGGAACTGGCTCTTTTTTGCGGGCTGGAAGAACATTGTGATCGGAAGTTGCTACCGCTGCTTCTTTTTTCGCTCTAAGAGCATCCTGTAGGGAGTCATGTCTTCATTGATCTTGTTGCAGAATTGCATAGACCGAACCATATCCTCGTCCCACTCTTGCAACATTTCTTTCACCACCTTTATATGGTTGCAGACCTTGACAAGCCGTTCTAATGTTAAGCCCGTTTCTTCGACATTTTCTTGGGTCTCTTCCTGTGTTTCGCTCTCTTCTTCACTGGCCGATTTCGTCAGGGCTTCTAGGTCTGCGTCAGTTAGCGGCTGGGAATGGCAGTCCAACAACTCGTCGACGTCTTCAGTCGTCATGTCGCCAAACCCGTCACCTCCAATTATGGCAGCCAACTGCACAGATTTGCATATTGCAGAGTGTTGGATTTCAGACGGAGTAAATCCCTTATCGTCGTAAACAATCTGGGGCCACAACTTCTTTCAGCTCGCATTCACGGTTGCAGGTTTAATTTCTTGCAGTGCCTTCTGAATGTTCTGCAGGCACGTGGCTATGGTGTACTGCCGCCAGTACGCCTTCAAGTTAAAATCTTCATCCTCATCATCTTGGGCAGCATCCACACACGCAACGAGGTCCGCCAAGGTATTCTTCGTGTAGAGGGCCTTGAACGCCCTGATAACCCCCTGGTCCATCGGTTGAATTAATGACGTGGTGTTGGGTGGCAGGAACTCAACCTGAACGCCCTCACACGACAGGTCAGTTGCGTGTCCACCAGCGTTATCCATAAGGAGAAGGATCTTGAATGGCAAGCCCTTCTCTAAGAGATATTGACTGACTTGCGGATGAAACACTGGTGGAACCAGTTGGAGGTCAGCATCTTCGTAATCCATGCTTTTGGATTATGCATCCAGTACACGGGAAGGAGATTCTTATTCTTATTTTTCAAAGCGCGAGGATTTTTCGACTTGTAAATAAGCCCCGGCTTTAGCAAAAATCCAGCAGCATTGCCACACAACACGAGGGTAACGCGATCCTTGAATGCTTTAAAGCCAGAGGCTTTGGCTTCTTCTTTGAACAGGAAAGTTCGCGACGGCATTCTCTTCCAAAACAAGCCGGTCTCATCCATATTAAACACTTGTTCCGGCTTGTATCCACCTTCGGCGATAATATTCTTGAACGTCTGGTTCACGTAAGTTTCAGCAGCGGCAGTGTCAGCGGAAGCAGCCTCGCCATGCAGGGAAACGCTTTTCAGGGCGAAGCGTTTCTGAAACTTCGCGAACCATCCTTTGCTGGCGGAAAAACGTTGTTTCTGACGCTGGGAATCAGTGGATGTCCCTGGTTGAGGTTTATCTACATTCTACATCATCATCTTCTTCAGCATGGTCGCCATCGTTGTCTTTAGGATCCTTTGCCGCAAAATTCTCATACAAGCTCAAAGCCTTGGTTCGGATGGTGATCGTATCCAAGGCTATGTTCTTCTTCCGGCAGTCGGCAATCCACACTGCTAAAGCACCTTCCATGCGTACGATCGTTTTATTACGCGTGGTAACGACTCGCTTCGCTGATCTGCTAAAGGTGATTGCAGCCGTCTTTCTAATGTTTGCCTCGTCCTTCTTGATATAGCGAACAGTGGATTTGTTGACTCCAAAATGGCGGGCTGCGGCCGCGTAACTTCTACCATCTTTTAACATATCGAGAAGCGTCACCTTCTCAGCAATCGTCATCATCTTTCGGTGGCGTTTAGGCTCACTACCAGCCTTAGTAGAAGCAGAACGCTTGGGAGGCATTGTACAGTAGGGTTTAACAGAAAGTTCAACAAAAAGTTCAACTTAGAACAGTCACGCACAGCACAGATTAAAGTTCACAATAACTTAACAACATCTACACAGCGATATGGCGGGAGACAAAGTGACCGCGAATACGTAGATGCTGCGGGTTGGAGATGCGGGCAAAACACCAATCACAGGCTAGATAACAAAACTTGGGTCTGATTCGTCATCTATCAGCGCTTGAACCAATCACAACCCGTCTTATATGCTACGTAGGTTACCAATTCAAAGTACAAGGTACCCTACGTATACAGTAATAATAATAATGATACTAATAATAATAATAATAATAATAATAATAATAATGATAATAATAATAATAACAATAATAATAATAATAATAATAATAATAATACAGCTTTACGTACGCTCTTTTACGCTTGTTTTGTTGTAGGATATGTCTCTCTCTCTCTCTCTCTCTCTCTCTCTCTCCTCTCTCTCTCTCTCTCTCTCTCTCTCTCTCTTTCTCTCTCTCTCTCTCTCTCTCTCTCTCTCTCTCTCTTTCTCTCGTACGCTTATTCGAGATGTGATTTTTGCAACAAAGAATATTATTGGATGCAGTACTACGTACGTATACATGGAAAAGATGCACATCCATTACATTTGTAGTACAGTAGTAGCCATCAGCAGCCTTACACCATTCTAATATGGTATGACTGCATCTGATTTGCGTTTCATGTTCGATTTAATTTTACTATGTACTGTATACAGTACTGAATTATCGTATGATCACATTCTCTTTTCGTGTTTTATTTCTTTCTGTGCTGAATTATATGTCATATGTAATGCAATGAACAATCAGTAAGAGCAGATATTACTAATTACAGTATTAATGGAATTACAGGTAACGAAATATCGTATTTGGGGTCTTCAGATATCGCGGTATTTTCGAAATTTCCGGAAAATCCGCGATATGTATATATATATGGGTTATGAAAAAAACCCGCGAAGTGGTGAATCCGCGATGGTCGAACCGCGAAGTAGCGAGGGCTCACTATATTCCAACAATAACTGCTCTCTTAACAAGAGAATGGTTTCAACATGGAATTTCATTTCCTTGTTGGGGTCTTGCGACGGGCAAGAAGGCTCTCGAACTTGGGGAAACTGGTCCCCCAGTTCAAATCTAAATTTCTCTCTTTTATTCTGTTTCTTATTCTCAATATTTATCCGACCTCCCTAATTTTATAAACTTTTTGTCTTCCTGTCCTAATTCTGAGTAATATTTCCTTCATTTGTTATAACTACCTGCTTAGATGAATGGGAGAAGGGATCACAGTTGGGAAGCATTTGCCTTCAAAGCTATATGTGAGAGTATTGGATGACCTTTTTAGACGGAACTATTCTTAAGGGTTGGGTCATCGGAACCTGGGTTGATCCAACCCTTGAGGTAGGACTCGGTTTCTGGCCGGAAGCCCATCATTACAGATATGGGGAAGATGATTACATATTTTCTTGGTCTCAGTTCTAACATGCTGGTTTAGCCGAAAGAATCGGCTCACAAAATTTTCACTTCACGAAAGGAGATGCGAAGAATTTTACGACTCGGATCACGAAAAATGTTTCGGACAACGAAAGGCAGTACGGAGCTGGAGCCCGACCGTATCCGAGACGGATTTTAAAATTCGCGCGCCGACAGCCGTAAACTCGCTACCATCCTCCTGCGTTCCCATTGGTTATCTCCCTCCTGGGATGCTAGTTACCACCATGAGATCCTACTCTCCTATTGATCGTCATCTACTGTACTGTATCCCATCGTGCATCTACGTATCGGCGTTCCTATGTCTTCTCGTTCCGGCAACGGTATCGTACTCATTGACTCAGTGTTTGTGATTTTGCTTTTGTAACAATTTTATAATATGTATCGTTATTGTGTGTGATACTTACGATATATCATTAGCCCGGGGTCCCAAGAAAGTCGCTGATGTCAAGGGAAAGAAGAGGATGATGTTTTCCATGGAGATGAAGATGGAAATAATAAAGAAAGACGAAGCTGGCATGTGGTTAAGTGTGCTCAGGAAAATTTTAAGAAGCAGGCAGAAGCAAGCTTCTTTGGACGAATATTTTAGTAAGAGGCCTTTGGTAGAAGCAGACCAAGCGCCAGCTAAGAAACGAAAGTGGCAGTGATTAAGAAAATACGTAGTGTAATTAAATTTAGAAAATAGAAAATGTAAAGTAAAAAAAAATAGGAAAAGGAAAATAAAAGATAAATTTTATTTTAAGTTTATCGTAAAGTTAAGTGTTAATATTTCCTGCCATTTATGGATGCATTTCCTAAAATTAATTGTTGATGTTTTCTGACTTTTATAAATCTGTTTTGTAAAGTTAAAGTTTTCTGCCACTTGTACGCAAACGTTTTCTGCCGTTTTCATCCTCCTCTACCGCCCCACACCTCGCTCTCGGACATCGCCGCACTCCAAAGGTAAGGTTCCACATTTTTGTTACTTTAGTTTTACTGTTTGCTCTAATTAAACACTTCTTTTCCAGAATATTATTACTAATTTATTATCAAATGATTAAAATGCAGTACTTTTCATATATTTAGTACTGTTTAGTGGCGAATATCCTTTTTATAATCATTTAATAGTCAAATATTTGGAGTGCAACAGTGAAATCCTGCACTCAGACTCCGGCTGCGGCCTTTTGCACACGAACCTTTGTCATGATTGATCACAATTACATTATTACGGTCCTTTTTTCATCAAATCTCTGGCTTCACTGGAGATAACACAGACGTTCAGCATTGAGGTTAATATTATCTTACCACTGAGGTTCACGATTTCACGATGACGGACCTTTGTCACCGGATCTCCGGTACAAACAGATCAATCAGACGATCAGAACCGGAGTTAACAATTTTTCACCGATGAGGTTTATAGTTACATGTTACGTGGTTACTGGTTGTTAATATATTAATTTGATAGCTAACATTTTACTCACACATAATTAAATTTATTTGTTTCTGTTGATTCATCTGTGCTAGGTCTCTTCACTCCATTACCTCCGTGGAGTCTCTAGCCTCGCTTTATCCGACTGAGACCTTGTTCCGGGTATTCACGAAGAATCTGTCTCTGTCCTTCCAAATCGACCTACACGAGTTTTGTTCGGCTCGGGTTAGTTGCAGGAAACACGTTCTATCTGAGGCCTCGATCAGACATGAACCGAACAGGCTGATAGCTTCCCCCTGCTGGGGTAAGAACCTTTTTCCTCAGGAGGAGGTGAACAAGGTTCTACAAGACGCTGCGAGAGCAAACCAAAATTTGCAAGCGAGGTGGGGCCTCACTGCCAAAAGGAAGGTTGAAGCCCAAAAGCAAACCTTCTTCAAGAAGAAACAGAGGTTTGCCCCTTACAAGACGAACCGAGGTCACTACCATCAATTGTCTGTTACCCACTCGTCATCACAGTCTCCCGCTGCTTCGTCGACTCTACAACCGAATCCCTCTCAACAGGTGGTCTACCTCACTGCTCCCCCAGGTACACAACCCAACCCCGTTTGGATGCCCTCACCCGCATACAACCCTAGCTACGAACCCTCAGGTCCCTTTCGCGGACACCAGAGAGGTAGCTACAGGGGTAGAGGACAGTTCCGTCAACGAGGCGGACCTAGGACAAGGGGTGCTCGAGGAGGGAAAGGACCTAGATTCACTCCCTCGCAATGATATAGTCCCGGTAGGGGGGAGACTTTACCACTTTCGAGACCATTGGACCTTCAGTCCGTGGGCTCACAGCATAGTCTCCAAAGGTTTGGGGTGGAAATGGTCACAAGGTTCTCCTCCTCCACCAGTGGCCTTCTTCCAGAAACCCACTACCATACTGAGAGAGTACACCACAGAGTTACTCAAGAAAAAAACAATCAAACGGGCTCGATCGCTGAAGTTCTAAGGCCGCCTGTTCACAGTTCCGAAGAAAGGCTCGTCGGCATTGAGAGTGGTCCTGGACTTGTCAAAGCTAAATTCTTACATCCTCTGCGACAGGTTCCGGATGTTAACTATCTCTCAGGTACGGACCTTACTTCCCCGTGGGGCCGTCACCACCTCTATCGATCTTACCGATGCCTATTATCACGTACCAATAGCTCGAAACTTCTCTCCTTACCTAGGTCTCCGTCTAGGCAGGAAAGCCTTTGCGTTCAAAGTCATGCCCTTCGGCCTCAACATTGCACCCAGGTTATTCACGAAACTGGGAGAGACAGTGTTAGAACAACTCAGGAACCAAGGGATTCAGATCGTTGCTTATCTGGACGATTGGCTCATTTGGGCTCGGTCGGCCCTGGAATGCAACAGAGCTACGAAGAAAGTACTTCGTTTTCTTGCCAACCTGGGATTTCGGGTCAATCTCCAAAAATCCCGCCTACTACCATCAGACCACTTCGAATGGTTAGGCATTCAGTGGGACCTTTCAAAGCACAAGCTGTCTCTACCTCCCAAAAAGGTAAGAGAAATAGCTTCCAAGATCAAGAATTTTCTCAAACACAAACAGGTGTCCAGAAGAGCCTTAGAAAGAATCCTCGGCCTTCTTCAATTCGCTTCAGTAACAGATCGACTATTGAAAGCCAAACTCAAAGACATCAATCGAGTTTGGAGAAAGAGAGCCACAGTACCTTTAAGAGACAAGGTCTCGAAGATCCCCTCTGTCTTGAAAATGAGGCTACAGCCATGGTCCGAACCGAAGAACCTCTCCAAATCGGTTCCTCTTCAATTCCCACCTCCACAAGTGACAATTCATACAGACGCGTCTCTGAGTGGATGGGGGGGGGTTACTACGAACATCAGATGTTTCAGGGCTCTTGGTCACCTGCCATGAAACACTTCCATATCAATGTTCTCGAAGCCATGGCAGTGTTCTTGACCCTAAAGAGACTCTCTCCTCCGAGGTCGACCCACATCAGAGTAGTGTCAGACAGCACAGCCGTAGTACACTGCATCAACAGAGGAGGATCCAAGTCGCCCAACCTGAATCAGATCCTGGTCACTATCTTTGCCTTGGCAACAGAAAAGAACTGGTTCCTGTCAGCAACTCACCTAGCGGGAGTCCAGAATGTGATAGCGGACTCACTATCCAGGATGAAACCACTGGAATCAGAATGGTCTCTGGACATAATTTCATTCCGGTGGATACTCAGACTGGTTCCGGGCCTCCAGGTAGATCTATTCGCAACTCAGATGAATCACAAACTTCCGTGATATGTGACACCAAACATGGACCCTCAGGCTTATGCCATAGACGCATTAACCCTGGATTGGAACCATTGGAGGAAGATTTACCTATTTCCACCAGTGAATCTTTTAATGAAAGTATTGCACAAACTACGCTCCTTCCGGGGGGCAGTGGTTTTAGTAGCACCTCACTGGCCAAAGAGCAGTTGGTTTCCTCTCCTCCTCGAGTTGAAACTCCGACCCTTCTGGATTCCATTCCCCAAACTGACCCAAGTAATCCAAACACAGACTGTGTCAGATTCCTCAAGGATAGCCAAAACCCTAACTTTGTGGACTTCATGAAGTTTGCAGCTCGTAAAGATGCAAACATTGACCCGGAAAACGTTGCTCTTCATCGAAGCGGACAAAAGGGACTCGACAATTCGTCAATATGATTCGGCTGTTAAGAAATTAGCAGATTTCCTAAAGAATTCAGACCATACTTGTATGACTCCGAATTTAGCCATCTCGTTCTTTAGGTTCCTATTTGACAAGGGCCTGGCAGCTAGCACTATAACCACCATCAAGTCAGCTTTGAAGAAGATCTTCCTTGTTGGGTTTAACATTAACCTGGCGGATTCCTATTTCTCATCTATTCCAAAAGCGTGTGCTAGGCTTCGACCTTTGGATCGGCCACAAAAAGTCTCTTGGTCTCTGAACGATGTCCTCAAACTTGCGACAGACACGGACAATGAGTCCTGCTCTTATATCACTCTGCTTAGGAAGACTCTATTTCTAACAGCTATGGCCTCAGGTGCTAGAATCTCAGAACTAGCAGCTCTCTCACGTAACCCGGAAAACATAGATTTCCTCCCTACAGGCGAAGTACTGCTTTCTCCAGACAGAGCTTTCCTAGCTAAAAATGAGGACCCGCAAAATAGGTGGTCCCCTTGGAAGATTATCTCTCTTCCCCAGGATCCTCGCTGTGTCCAGTCACTACTCTCAGGGCCTTTTTAGCTAGATCTGCCACCCGCTCGTCTGGCCCCTTATTTATCAGGGAACAAGGGGGTACTATGACCATTCAAGGTATCAGACAACAAATCCTCTACTTCATTAAACATGCTAACCCGGAATCATTTCCCCTTGCTCATGATATACGGTCAATAGCTACCTCCATCAATTACTTCCAGAACATGGACTTTGATGACCTTAAAAAATATACTGGTTGGAAATCTCCTATGGTTTTCAAACGCCACTATCTAAAGAACTTACAGGCTCTTAAATACCCTACGGTTGCAGCGGGGAGTCTTATCTCTCCCCATTAATCTCTGATTATTCCTTTATTCCATCTCTTCTCTCCTCCCTCCTACCCGCCACTCACACCACGTCGCCACTCTCCTGGGTGGTTCGTTAGCCCTAAGTTATTTACCATGTTTAATTCCTATGATTAACTGTTATTGTATTTGCCATTCCTTTAATGTTAGATATGCTTAGACATGTAAGATTGATACCTTTTGCGACTGGACACTCAGATGATTCCTTGTCTTCATAATTATTTTAGCCTTACGTCCCCTATGTCTTTTGGCTAGTTTGTAATTTTATGTTTACCTACAGTATTATATTATTGGCTTACATGGTGTTTGTATTCTCCTTATTATGTTATTATTGTATTGGGCTTGGAAGGCATTCTCTGGTACATTTTCACCGGCTGTCACAGGTCGCCCCAGAAAAGGGATTTTGACGAAGGAAAAATCTATTTGTGGGAAGAGACCTGTGACGCCCGGTGAAACCCTTCCCGGTTGTTTTGTACGGACCCACCCCCTTTTTTCCTTGCCAAGCCATATGTTCTTTGCGAAGGATGACCTGGAGGGCGAGCGTAGTAGGTGGCGGTGGGGTAGTCCAACTGTGTTCTCTAGGGCCTGTCACGGCCCTCCCCTTTGATGAAGGGATTATCTAAATGGAAGACAGCCTGTGAATAGTGGTTTTCACACGCCCCTGTTGTATACACGACACCCACAAGATGATCGCGCGAGGGTAGTAACCTCTGCATTCCATGCTTTTATCTTTCTCTAGTATATTTGGAAGATTTATATTAGAAAAGTGTAAAGAAGGACTTCTTTCACCGGGCGTCACAGGTCTCTTCCCAGAAATAGATTTTTCATTCGTCAAAATCCCTTTTCTATGGTCTAGAACAAATTAGGCTATTTACATGTAAAAGGCGACTCGCTACACGGAAAAATCACTTGATGAAACCCCTTAAGGAACCAATTAATTTCGTGTTGCGTGTTGTGAGGCATCACTGTACAGTATATCTGATTTTGTGCTATCCCGTAGGTATGGTATGGAATGGGCCATCTGAGAAGTATACTCTCATTGTGCTGATAGTGGAGAATGCAAATTCCCTTTCCAGTGTATGATACATTCTTAATATTCTCAAGTAGGTAAACCAACCAAACAAATAACACAAAAAAAGAAAACTCCACCCTTGACTATGGACCCTTCGAAAAAGGATTCCCCATCTGTTGGATATGCTGGAAACCCCCCCCCCCCTCCCCCTGCCACACTGTTGATGACCTCTGGCAATTCATTTAAAGAAAATTCTGTTGATGGCTTCGGAACTAAAAAGGACAATTTTTCCAATACTCGAAAATCAAGAAATTTTGGCAACACAGGAAAACTTGAAATCCTGTATGTTACCCAAATTGCATTAGACACAGATTACGATGTGATGTATAAAGCATTTAAATGTTACGGCTTAATCAGAGAGATAAGAATGCGACTCAAAGATGACAAATGAGATTTTTGGATATCCTTTGATACTCATGATGAATCATTTAATGCAATATGTAATATTATGAATATTAAAGTTAATAATTTGAATATAAAGGGTGCTCTGTGTGATTGGGTACCCAAGGATCTCAACGTGTACAAACCTCAAGATTCGATAGATAAAGATATAGAGGTAGTTGTGCCCTCCCATATAAAGCCAAAACCACCAATGTGGCTTGTTGCTCAATCAATAGGGAGCACGGGAAATTACTTCAGGATCTGTTAATTTCTTCAGAAGAAAGTAGGAACGATCGCACCTGAAGTTAAGCTGTATCTCGGTATGGAAAGAATAGTTTTTTCATACATGCCAAATCATTCACCCAGTCCAGTATGTTATCCAATTTAAAGACAAATAGCGAAGTTTTAAAGTTGGATGTCATACCCCACCGAAATTTTAGTTATAGAAGGGGGTTGGTTTTTAATAGAGACTTACGGATTTATGGAAGAGAAGATACTGGCCATGTGTTCATTAACAGTGTGGAAGGTGCATAAGGTTCCTGGGACATCCATGATTATCCTTACTTTCCAGTATTCTGATGTACCTATCCACATGGTGATTGAAAATGAAAGGATTAAAGTTTGACCTTCTAAACAGAAGCCACTTCAATTGTTTTAATAGTTTCAAATTTGAACACCCATCCAAAGTCTGCAAACATGAAAAAAATGTATAGCACTTGCTCCGAACATCACCATGGAGAGTGTACACTTCAGGCGAGGTGTTTAAACAGTAATTTGAATCATAAATCTACTGACAGGATTTGCCAGTAATATAAGTTAGAAGAGGCTGCCCTCAATAAATCCAGAATTGAACACATAAGTGTGGGGCATGCTAAGAGACTATTGAATAGGTCAACAAGCTATGCAAGGCACTGAAATTAGGAGGAAAATTGCTGCAGGAGACATCTAGTCCACCTATTACTGCCAGTAGTTCACATAAAAGATATATGCCCTCTGGTAACAATTTGCGTGACAAGAATATCACCTCCTAATGCTTTGCCAACTGCTATTAAACCTTTGTCCCCCATTACAAAGTAAAATACTAACCTCTCTCAGGCTCTGTCTTCCCCTGATGTGATGGAACTTTCACCGAAAATTTAATTATCTGGTGCATCTGTAGTGGGGAAGATGTCGAAACCTGATAAATCCCCACCTTTTAATTGGAAAAGAGAGACACCTCCATCTCTCTCACCCCCCTTCTAGTAAGAACACCAAAGTTATGACATCAAATAGATATGTTTTTTCTGTTGATATTTCAGAGCAACAAGAAAACAACTTAAATCAATTCAACATTCAAGTTGAGGTCCACCATCCCCCTCAACAATTAGGTCAAAAGAACATGAAAAAGGCAAATATAAAACCTAATTTATCAAGACCCTCTTTTAAGAAGCCTACAGAAAATAATGTTAAACCAAAAACTGCAAATGGGAAGACCTCATCTAAGATGTCTTCCAGAAAATAAACCATAGAGTTTTCCTCCATTTTGCAATGGAATTGTCAGGGTTTAAGGGCCAAATGTGAAGAATTTGAGCTCCTCATTCATGAGCACTCCCCCATAATTATATGTCAACAAGAGAGCAACTTTGATGATGATAATCCTTGTCCTCGAGAGTATGTTAGCTATAGGACACCATATGATCAACGTGCAGGGAGCCATGGGGGAAGTCTTATATACATTCGTCGAGATGTTCCCCAGATATCTTTGCTTATTTGTACACCTTTGCAGGCAAAGGTTGTACAGATTGATATAAGAAAATGTGCCATTTGTTCTCTTTACTTGCCTCCAAATGACATCTCATATGATAATTTAATAGAGGTGATTCAACAACTCCTTCAACCTTTTTTTTTACTTGGAGATTTGAATAGTAGACATCCTTTATGGGGCGATGTTTTAGCAAACACCAGTGGCAACATTATAGCATCAATTGTATAAAATGATGTCGAACACCCTAATGCAGGAGAGCCCACACACCTTCATGTTCAGACAGGTACTCTGTCATGCATTGATCTTTCAATTGCGAACTCTAACTGCCTCCTTGATTTCGATTGGAGGACATTAGATGATTGGCATACTAGTGATCATGCACCAATCATTATAAACACCAACAATGGTCCACCTTTACAGAGATCACCTCAATGTAATTTTGATAAAGCGGACTGGGATAGATTTCGAGAGCTAAGTGAAATTAAAGGAAATGCAGAACAGTTTGAAAGTGATGATGCCATAGACTTACTTAATGGAACTCTTCACACAGCAGGAGTCAATTTCATTCCCAAAACAACAGGGATATTCAGACGACGACCAGTCCCCTGGTGGTGATCAGAATTAACTGCCCTGCACAGAGCCACAAGAAGGTCCTTAACTCGACTGCTCAGATGGTGTACTGAGGAGATTTTAATTATGTACAAGAAATGTAGAGCACAGTTCCATCGTGCCATGGAAGAAGCTAGGCGCCAATCTTGGGCATCTTTTGTTTCCTCCATTAATAGTAGAACACCACCATCTTCTGTATGGAAGAAAGTAGAAAAAAATAGCAGCCAAATTCACCCCCAACCCACCACCAGTGTTGAAGGTAAATGGTCAGTGTGTGACTGAAGCAAATGAGGTTAGCAGTGGCTGGTCATTTCTCAAATGTATCATACAAGTGTGAAGCAGCTTCAGGTCATCAATGTAGGAGCATTGGAGAAAAAAAATTTTAAATTTTGCAACATGAAGGAAAGAGTCACAATTCAGCTTTACTAAAAGAGAATTTGATTCTGCACTTGCTACTTGTAATGATACAGCCCCTGGACCTGATGGAATTCCATATGCAATGATTAAACATGTACCTGGTAATACAAAGTTATTTATTTTAAACATTTTTAACTGAATATGGTATGATTATACAAGTGTTTTGGAACTAACCATTATTTTAGCATTTTTAAAAGCTGGTAAGGATAAGTTCTTAACAGCAAACTACCGACCTATTGCATTGATATGTTTTTTATGTAAGATCATGGAGAAGATGGTCAATGCAAGACTGGTGTGGTACCTGGAAAAGAAGGGTATTTTATCACCCATCCAGTGTGGTTTTAGGAAAATGCACTCAACCCATGAGGTGTTGATACGACTTGAGTCCTTTATTTGTGAAGCCTTTGCTTCCAAACAGCACCATGTAACAGTATCTTTTGACCTCGAAAGGGCACATGATACTACATGGAGATGTGGTATACTTAAAACCATTCATAATCTAGGACTGAGAGGAGAGCTACCATTGTTCATTCAAGCATTTGTTTCACATAGATTTTTGTCAAGTTAGAGTAGGTGAAACTTTGTCAGAGAGGAAATGTCAGGAAGAGGGAGTTTTTCAGGGTAGTGTGCTGAGTGCAACCCTATTTGCACCAGCCATAAATAGGATATCCTCAGTCATTCATAAAGATATTCTCTCAACACAATTTGTAGATGATCTCTCTGTATCAGTTGCTGGAGCTAGAATGGCAATGGTTGAGAGAAAATTACAGCTCTCAATCGACAAAGTGATTCAATGGGCTGATGTGAATGGATTTAAGTTTTCGACAAGTAAAACTGTTGTTGTCGTATTGGGGGAGTACATCCAGACCCAGATATGTACATCAAAGGTCAATGTGTCTCATTTGTAGTGGAGCTAGATTTCTAGGGTTGATCTTTGATTGTAGACATACATGTGTTCCTCACTTGAAAGCCTTGAAAGTAAAATGTCTTGAGGCTCTGAATCTTTTAAAAGTTTTGTCCCATACATCATGGGGGCAGACTGTAAAACTTTTTAAATTATACAAGGCCTTAATTTTTTCAAAAATTAGTTATTGGTGTGAAATATACTCCTCAGTCACCCAAAGCTGATTCAAAGTTTTAGATTCTATACACCATGCTGGTATCTGATTGTCCGCAGGTGCCTTTAGAATTTTGTATATCCCAAGCCTTTAGACCTTTACCGGAAGTCTTTTATTGTTCGGTATTTGTTTAGGTTGCAAAGACTTCCTAATTCTTTAGCCTTTCAGACTGCAAACATTGTAAGGCATTGTAGATATTTTGAGTTACAGTACACCCAAAATCTCTTCAACCTTATGGTTTACGGGTGAAAACATTAATGGATAATTAATGAACTCTTCCCCGCGTCACCCCCAGAGCCCGCCGCCTTCAAGTCACAATGGATAGCGCTGGCCTTCTCACAAATGATCGTTTCAGTGATCGTATTGCCAACAATCTCATTGTCCTTTATCCATATTAACAAAAGGCGTTCCATCTCTTCCAGGGTAGGGCTACGACGTTTAGAAATAATCGTGATCCCCTTCGAAGGTTCCACTGCTTTATTGGCTGCCTTCTGTTTTAGGATCGTCGAGATCGTAGACATATTCCGGCCATATTGTTTAGCCAGATCGCTAACACGCACACCTCACTCATGTTTTTCTATCATTTCTTGTTTTAGTTCTAATGAAAGCATTGACTTCTTTTTCTCACCACTACTACTTCCTGAACTGAAACTAAGCTTTTTAGGACCCATGATTACAAAACACAAAAACAAAACGTGAAAAAGGAAGATAAAAAGTACTGTTAATAACTGAGCGAATAGAGAACAACCACACGATGCGCACGAGATGAGAGGACTGATCAAGGCGACGCTCGATTGGCGTCCCTCCGATGTGCTGCCGTCTAGCGGCGTCAACAAGAAACTACGATCGACGCTTTCGAGAAAATACTACGCGTACGTGTATGATTTACGTCGTATGTTGGAGCAAGACTTCGGGTGCCGAGACAGAAATTTGGTTGAATTTTACTTCGGATGTTGGAAAATTCGTATGTTGGGACAATTGTATGTAGAGGTTCCACTGTATCTGTTTTAATGTTGTTAATGTTTTTAGAATATTTGAAATATTTTTTTTTAAATTTTTCATTACATAAATCGTTTATTTCCTTTTTTCCTTTCCTCACTGGGCTATTTTTCCCTGTTGGAGCCCTTGGGCTTATATAGCATCTTGCTTTCCCAACTATGGTTGTAGCTTGGCTAGTAATAATAATGATGATGATAATAATAATAATAATAATAATAATAATTATTCTGATCCCAAGCATGGACCCTGCGCTAATATTGCAAGGTGCACTAACTGTAGCCAGGATCACAAGCCAACCAACAGGAAATGTCCTCAATATCAAATAGAAGAAGCAGCTGATTATGCCTTGATTTCATTAGTAGCGAAGACTGAGCAGCCTGTCCCTGATGTATCTTACTCATGTAAGATTTATATGAAATTTCAAGCTGACTGGAATGGGATTTTGCACCATCTTTTAGGCTTGAATTGGTCATAATTGTATAGTAGTGTTGATCCTATAGTCCCTTTGAATGAGATGATAGGCGTATCCCTTCTTGTGTACTAAGGTACTGAACGAAGGACAAGCCATGGTTCAATGATGATTGTAGACTTGCCTATTTGGAGAAGCAGGAGGCCTATCATCTTTGGAAGGATAACAGATCAGATTTGACCTGGAATAACTATACTCAGCTAAGAGCTTTTGCTCAGAGAGTTTATGCCTCAACTGAAAAAGAATACAATTTAACCATAAAAGAAACCCTTTCTGGTACAACCCAGGAGCATAAGTGGTGGACTACCCATAAATCTGCACTCTTTGGTGCAGATGCAACAGTTCCTCCTTTACTTAAACCAAATGGATGTGTCACTCACTGTCCAAAGGAAAAGGCAACCCATTTGGCAAATGTGTTTGACAGCAAGCAGAGTAATGGGAAACTCAAACTTCCTCATTCCTGTTTTCCCAAAGCTAAACTAACTAGTTTAGCTTTTCGATCTCATGAAATTAAAGGTCTGCTGATGGACCTTGATGTTTATGGAGGTGTAGACCTAAATGGTATTTTTTATAAAGACTGCAGATTTTTTAGCTCCAAAGTTATCTGTTATTTTGGGCAAGTTAGCAAGAAGAGGAGCTTTTCTCAACTTTTGGAGAATTAGTAATGTTACTCCACTGTAAATGTGTTTGTAGTAGTTCAAGTCCAACTGATTACTGCCCAATTTCCATAACTCCCATATTATCTAAAGTTTTTGAATGTCTTTTTGTTAAAATATCTTAATAGGTTTCCTGAAGGTAATCATCTGTTCCCTAGTTTGCAGTTTGGTTTTCGTAAATGCCTTGGAGCATGTGATGCCCTTCTTACAATCTCCAATGATGTACAGAAATCCCTTCATTGTGGTCAGGAAGGTTGTATGGTTGGCCTTGATATTAGTGCTGCCTTTGACCGTGTTAATCATGATGCCCTTGTTTTCAAACTCAAACAGTTGGGAGTGGGTGGGTCGTTGCTTAGCATTATTATTGAATTTTTAAGGAATAGATCGCAAAAAGTTGTTGTTGATGAGCACCATAGTGAGTCTAGGGATGTGATATCCGTTGTTCCTGAGGGTAGACTCTTTTGCCTATTACTTTTCTTACTATATACACATGACATGTGGTTTGGTCTAGAAAACAAGCTTGTTGCATATGCAGGTGATGCTACTCTCTTTGCATCATTTCCATCTCCTGAATGTAGATCTGGGGTTGCTGAATCCCTTAGAGATCTTGCTAAAATTAGTACATGGTGCAAATTATGGGGTATGAAGTTAAATCCTAACAAAACTCAAAGTATGATTGTAAGTAGGTCAAAGACCGTGGCTCCTCAACATCCGGATCTCAGTATTGATAATGTTTCTTCAACTTTGTATAACAATTTTAAAATTTTAGGTGTGATTCTCGACAGAAAATTTACTTTTGACAAACACCTTAGGTCTTTGTTTTCTTCAATTGCACCAAAAATTTTCTTATTGAGAAAGTGTTTTAAGATTTTTGGTGATCAATCTATTCTGAAGAAGTGTTTTAATTCTTTAGTTTTACCGTGTTTTGAGTATTTTTCTCCTGTCTGGTCTTTAGGTGCTGATTGTCATTTTAATATATTGTACAGGAACTTACGGTCTATTAAATTTCTTATTCCTGATCTACATATTAATCTCTGGCACCGTCGTTCAATTAGTTCATTATGCATGTTGCATAAGATTTTTTATAATTCTGACCATCCTTTACATTCAGATCTTCCCGGACAGTTTCATCCTGTTCATAATACTGGTTATGCAGTTAATTCTAATAGTCAGGCCTTCTCCGTCATGAGGCTCAATACTACACAGTATTCTAGAAGTTTTATTCCAGCTGTTACCAAGTTGTGGAATGATCTTCCTAATCTGGTAGTTGAATCGGTGGAACTTCAAAAGTTCAAAGTTGGAGCAAATGTTTTTATATTGAACAGTCATAAGTCCTTTTATAGTTTATATATCAAATATCCGTTTTTATGTTGTTAATATTTTAGAAATCTTTTGTTTTATGTTTTTATTACTTTTTATATAATTTATTTCCTTATGTCCTTTCCTCACTGGGCTTTTTTTCCCTGCTGGAGCCCTTGGGCTTATTGCATCTTACTTTTCAAACTAGGGTTGTAGCTTATCTAGTAATAATAATAATAATAATTATAATAATACAAAACTACGAGCTTACCTACCCCAGTCAGAAGTATGACCACCTCCTTGGAACTTGATTCGTGTCCTTCAGTCTCTAAAGGGTGCTCCCTATGAACCATTATACCCGGCAACAGATTGACACTTCACTTTGAAGACAGTGTTTCTACTCGCCTTGGCTTCTTCCTAAAGAGCTGGTGAACTGCATGGTCTTTCCTATGATATCGCCCATTGAAGGGGATGGGGCAAGGTAATTTTCGATTTCGTCCCTGAGTTTATTACTAATACAGTACTGTACTCAAAATTCAGGAGTAGTTGATCCGAGAATAGCCGATCCTAGATTCGAGCCCTTCCAGATTGGGAGTCTTAGTACTGTGACTGATGATTCAGATCAAGTATTACAATATTTAGTAAGGAGTTTTAGGTGTTACCTCAAAAAAACATAACAGCTTGCCCCCTAGTGTTGGCACTCTTCGTCAGCACTGGGAAGTTAAAGAGAAGGAGAAGGGTCACGAAGAACACCATCTCTGCTTGAATTTGCTGGATCATTGACCTGGCCTTGAATCCTGACCTTCTCCAACACGACGACTCAGAGCTCAGGACGTCATTGGCATTGCAATGTCCCTGGCATTCAGAAGAGACTACAGTGATACCTCTGGATACGAAAGTTTCTGCTTACGAAAAATTCAGGATGCGAAAAGTGATTCGAAGATTTTTATGCCCCAGGATACGAATAAAATTCCAGGATACGAAAACCTTACGAGATCCCAACTCTTCGCCGAGAGTAATTTTAAAAAGCACGCGCCGCCAGACTTTGAACTTGGGTAGACTCACTTACAGCCTCCCGCTCACCCATTGGTTATCTCCCTACTCAGACACTAGCTGACGCCATAAGATCCTGCTTTCCTATTGGTCGGCAACTATCCCAGCTTGCCTACGCACGGGCGTTCATCTCTCTCTCTCTCTTTTCGTTCCGACCGCGGTATCGTTAACAGACATTGTGTTGTGTGCTTTCGCTTGTTTGACTTAGTGTTAATATACAGTACATTCGTACGCCACGTGTTATCGTTAATAAACATTCGTTACTGTGCACTGTACTGTATTAGTGTTTACTATACATAGACTGTATATAACGTACGTAGTGTATTATATTATGTATTACTGTAGCCATGGGTCCCAAGAATGTTGCCGAAGGAAAGAAGAAGAAGACGATGCTCTCGATGGAGACGAAACTTGAAATCGTTAAAAAGTACGAGTCTGGCATGCTTTTAAGTGCGATCGCCAAGGAGTATGGCCGGAATCCATCTACGATAGGCACCATCCTGAAGCAGAAGGCGGCCATAAAAGCAGCGACACCTTCTAAGGGCGTCACTATTTTCTCCAACAAGAGAACGCATGTGCATGACGAGATGGAGAGGCTGCTTCTTGTGTGGATCAAGGACAGAGATTGCAGGAGACACCATCACTGAGACTACAATTTGCCAGAAGGCCTCCGCCATTTTCGGTGATCTCGTGCGTGCTCAGGCCGAAGAAGGGGCAGGAGAAGGAACATCCCAGCAGGAACCCCCAGAGTTCAAGGCTTCTCGTGGGTGGTTCGAGAAGTTCAAGAAAAGGACTGGCATCCATTCAGTGGTACGGCATGAGGAGGCAGCCAGCTCGGACACGAAGGCCGCCGAAGCCTTTGTTAAAACGTTTGAAGAGTTGACTCTGCAGGAAGGCTACAGTTCGCAGCAAGTTTTCAATTGCGACGAAACTGGCCTTTTCTGGAAGAAAATGCCTCGTCGGACGTTCATCACGGCGGAGGAGAAGAGGCTACCCGGACATAAGCCTATGAAGGACAGGCTTACCCTTGCTTTTTGTGCAAACGCCAGTGGGGACTGCAAGATAAAGCCCCTGCTGGTGTACCATTCAGAAAATCCCCGAGCCTTCAAAGCCCACAAAGTCATCAAGGAGAACCTTCCCGTGATGTGGAAGGCGAATGCAAAAGCCTGGGTAACGAGGCAACTGTTCATTGATTGGGTGAATGTCTGCTTCGGTCCGACTGTCCGAAAATATTTGGAAGAAAAGCGCCTCCCTATGAAATGTCTGCTGGTGTTGGACAATGCTCCAGCTCACCCTCCTGGCCTCGAGGAATATCTTCTGGCCGAGTATTCCTTCATTAAGGTCCTATTTCTACCGCCTAACACCACCCCTCTCCTCCAGCCCATGGACCAGCAAATTATTTCAAATTTTAAAAAATTGTACACGAAGCATCTCTTCAAGAGATGTTTCCAAGTCACAGAGAGTACAAACCTCACTCTGCGTGAATTTTGGAAAGATCACTTTAACATCGTGATATGCCTCAAACTCATCGATCTCGCTTGGCAGGAAGTT
This sequence comes from Palaemon carinicauda, assembly GCF_036898095.1. Classification (NCBI taxonomy): domain Eukaryota; kingdom Metazoa; phylum Arthropoda; class Malacostraca; order Decapoda; family Palaemonidae; genus Palaemon; species Palaemon carinicauda. The sequence goes on along the minus strand of NC_090741.1, from coordinate 124,900,489 downwards.
TCTAGGCGTACCCTGAACTCATCTTGGAGGAAGCTGTGGCCTGATGCTGTCTCTGCACGAGACTTCGAGGGGTTCGGGAAGCCTGGAGGCGAAGCCGAGATCGTTGACGATCCTGAACCAATTCAGCAGTCTGAGGTGGCTGACATCGTACATCTTGGTACGTCCATGGGGCTGGAAGTTAGCGCGGAGGATATAGATGAACTTATAAAGGAGCACCATGAGGAGTTGACGACGGACGACCTGAAGGAGTTGGAGACGATGCAAGTGAGTGATGTTCAAGAGCAGTTCTCTAGCGGTGATGAGGAGGATGTTGCACCTTTGAAAACGGCAGACATCAAGGAAATTCTTGCATGTTTCCATAAAATGGCAGACTACGTCGAAAAGGAACATCCAGAAAAAGTTTATACCAACCGTGCGCTTCAATACTGCAATGACGTTTGCCTAACGCATTTTAGAAATGTGTTGAAAAGTCGGCAGAAACAAGCTTCAATGGATAGTTTCTTATTAAAAAGGCCAGTGGTATTAGTAGGCCAAGACGAAGGTGAAAGTGAAGAAAAGAAACAGAAAAGAGGAAGGGATGAAGAATTAGAAGGTGAAAGTAAAGAAAAGAAACCGAAAAAAGAAAGTGATGAAGTAGAAGGTGAAAGTAAAGAAAAGAAACAGAAAAAAGAAAGTGATGAAGAAGTAAAAGGTGAAAGTGATGAAGAAGTAGAAGAGATTTAGAAAATATGAAAAACGTAAAGTTATGAAAAAGCAAAAAAAAAAAAATTCAATTTTAAGTTTTATGTTACCGTTAAGTGTTAAAGTAATTTTTTCTTTCATTTTATAGTTTTCCATACGTAATGTTAAGTGTTAATTATTTCTGCCATTTTTTTATTTCGTAAAGTTTAAGTGTTAATGTGTTAAGTGTGTAAATTACTGTACGTAGTCTGTCACTTGTTACGTTTTCTGCCTTATGACATCCTCCTCTGCCGCGACTTCGCTATCGGACATCGTCTCAATCAAAAGGTAAGTTTCAATTTTTTTGTTACACTAACTAACTGTAACCTTTTTTTCAGAGTGTACAGGTATCAATCCTTAATTTAGGTGTACGTACAGGTAACAATACACCTTCACTGATCTAAATGCTTTACGTACATACAGTACCGTAACTTTTATACAGTAGTAAAGAAAATGGACCGTTTTCTTTGGGCTTGGGGGGGATAACTTGGCTATAACTACTGTACATTATTGAATACGTAATCTCATAGTGGTTTCTGGAATGGATTAGGCTGTTTTTAACGGTTGGGTTAATTACTGTATTGAATGATAGAAATGGCTGCATTGCATGTTTATTACTACAGTTTAGCGTGTTTATGAAAGAAAAGGTGACTTTTTGTAAGGCTTGAACGGATTATCCTTAATTTAGGTGTACGTACAGGTAACAATACACCTTCACTGATCTAAATGCTTTACGTACATACAGTACCGTAACTTTTATACAGTAGTAAAGAAAACGAACCGTTTTCTTTGGGCTTGGGGGGGATAACTTGGCTATAACTACATTATTGAATAATAGAAATGGCTGCATTGCATGTTTATTACTACAGTTTAGCGTGTTTATGAAAGAAAATGTGACTTTTTGTAAGGCTTGGAACGAATTAGGCTATTTACATGTAAAACGCGACTCAGGATACGAAAATATCAGGATACGAAACCGCATCCTGAACGGATTAATTTCGTATCCTGAGGCATCACTGTACTGTATTTTGTGGCGCAGGTATTGCAAGCCGGCGTGTGGAAGCGTCAGATGACCTTCACTGCCTACTACCTGTAAGACCTGACCTAAAGGAACATGGAGATGTCTCCATTGGTCCTTTGGTGGCTGCTCAACAAGTGGTTTAACCCTGGATAGGTATCGTTATTTGACCACCTTAATTAGGTATCGATGGGTCGACCTCGACCCGAGGTCCCCAAAAAATTCATAAAAAATCCATTTACGAAGCAATTCACAACCTTTTACTATTAAAAAAACTTCAAAGAATATTCTATTCATCAAAAAAAGTAGATAAAAGCTAATTCCAAAATAAATATTTATTACAAATAGATTAAAAAAATAAGTATAAGATAAACGACTTTACAAAAAAATTCAACAAATTTAAATATGGAAATAAGCTAAAACTATTCTAAGCACTTATTCTATGATAATTGAGTACCATTTGCTGAGATCCAGATGGCGGAGGAACCACAAGGAAACGTTTCCTGAAATGAGAAAAAGTGTATGTTTTTTTTGGCTAAAAAAATCTATCCTCTATTCAACATTTTTTGGGGGTAGGTAAATGACATTGTTAGTGGCTGAAATTTTTACAGGATATTGTATTATTATTGTACAACAAAAATTTGTAAAAGAAACTGCACTTGGATATTATTTGATGTTATAAAAATGAGAATTTTTTTTTTTCAATTTTTTTTTCTTCGAATTTCTATTTAGATTTTTTTCATAAATAAAATCCGTATATCCATTGTTGAGCATGGTATTTATGCATGAAAATATCAGAAATTTTATAAAAAAAGAGGAATACATACAGCTTTGCCAGCTTGTGTCGGATATGCTCACAAAATGACCGCCAACCACACCACCTTAGAAGGTCAAATCTGCTACCAGAAATGGAGGAAGATATGTCAATATCAGCGAGTCATTTACTTATATAATTGTTCGAGGATTTGCAGAAATATATTATGGTAGCTAGAATGAAGTTTATAGATTATTTTGCAATTAAAAAAAAATAAAATAATGATCGTAATTAAGTTATCATAAAGGTACAAACTTACAAAAACAGGAGAAACAAGTGAGCAAGTCCTGAACGCGGACATGGTCCTCGTAGAGGACATACCTCCGCCAAGGTGACCTAGAGCGCCATATGTCCTAGAATCATGAACTTGACCTTCACGTGACCTTGACCTTCAGGTGACCTTGACCTTCACGTGACCTTGACCTTCACGTGACCTTGACCTTCAAGTGACCTGCTTGACTTTTGACCTTCAAGTGATCTTTGTTCATTTGCCACTGATACTTAATATGACATTGATATAATGCACCAATATGACCTTGACCTTTGACCTTTATAAATTTGAACATCACCCATGGGTTGCGCCTGGACTAGGACTTCCCTGTTGGCTTATGCAAAAGTCAGTGCTTTATTTCTGTCTCTTGATATGGCCACTTATGTCATAGTGACACCAGTGACCCCTGTGACCTTGACCTTGGGGTGACCTTGACCAAAATTTAATCAGTTCTTCCATACACATTGGGGAACTACTTGGCCAAGTTTGAAGTGATTCCGTGTAGAAATGTGGCCTCTACGTTGTCCACAGACAGACAGACAAACAGAGAAACAAACAAACAAACAAACAAACAAACCGAACCGAAAACATAACCTCCGCCGCTTGGCGGAGGTAATTATAAGCTATTTCATAAAAACGTACGGGGTAGAAGACATTCACAAACACTTTACAACAATCCTTTTTTATATATGCCTAAACACTACTGCACATTCGATAATTTTATAAAAATTTGATATTACACAACTTACCTTAACCTCTTCAGCACGACCTGTCACCGGAGTGTCAATATAAGCATTCCGACTTTTTTCCGTCACGTGTAAACGCACCAAAAATCAGCAAATTATCAAATATAACTATTTATCTACTAGTATAAGTGTGTGTGTGTGCGTGTGTGCGTGTACGTGTGTCCCTCCGTATGCATGTATATATGTATAAGTGCACATACATGTGCATATATATAATTATGCGCAACTGTGTATGCATATACTGTATACAGTGAACCCTCGCTACTTCGCGGTTCGACCATCGCGGATTCACCACTTCGCGGATTTTTTCCATAACCCATATATATACAGTAACATATATATATATATATATATATATATATATATATATATATATATATATATATATATATATATATATATATATATATATATATGCATGTATTTATGTATATATGTATGTATGTATATATGTAGGTATATATATGTGTATACATATAAAATATATATATATATACACACATATATATATATATATATATATATATATATATATACATATATATATATATATATATATATATATATATATATATATATATATATATATATATATATCTAAAGTAGGAAGATGTGATGTAGTTCTAAGGGAATAGTAAGGGAAATATGTCTGGGTAATAAGCAAAGCTCTACCTCCAGTTTGTTTCTTCATTATGATCAGAGATAAATGTAAACAAAACATTGGTTGCCATTTTTTAACGTGCTTTTTAGCGTGTTTAGGAAACACATGATATTAAATTGCCTTTAATATTTGTGCCTGTTTTAGTTTAGGGTACTGTAGTACATGCATTAAGTGTTCTGTACATTAAAGGGTAGTTTGTTAACAGTACTACGTACAAGGGAAGGTTTTAAAAGTCTTAATATACATGTTGAATAAATAGGTAAATATGGTGTCACTACTTCTTGGATTTTCACCTATCGCGGCCGCGTCTGGAACCTATCTACCGCGATAAACGAGGGTTCACTGTAGGTTTGGTATGTAAATGTAATGTGTAAATCTACTGTATAAATGTATATATATATATATATATATATATATATATATATATATATATATATATATATATGTGTGTATATATGTATATTTGTATATGCGTATGCATTATCTTTGCAAAAAAGTTGATTACCCGAAGTATTTTCCAAGTGACCACAGAGGTATACTTCTACACTCGTTTTTGTTGACGGAGTATCGCCTGGATCCCTAATATCCGAGAAAAAAAGATATATGTATTTATTTATGTATGTGCACATATAACGTATGTGTATGTATACATACTGTACATATATGCATACATACATACATACAGGTACGTACATACATACTGTATATATATATATATATATATATATATATATATATATATATATATATATATATATATATATATATATATATATATATATATATATATATATATATATATATATATATATATATATATATATATATATATATATATATATATATATATATATATATATATATATATATATATATATATATATATATATAGTATATAAAATATATATAGCAATGATAACCATTAAAATAACAACCATTTTCCCTCACTGAAGCAAAGCTTTTTTGAGAAAGATAGTATATATATATATATATATATATATATATATATATATATATATATATATATATATATATATATATATATATATATATAAATATATATATATATATATATAAATAAATAACACGTGACCATCCGCCACCTAAAGATATGAATGTTTCGTCATCACTTTCATGGATATCAGTTTACATTGACACATAATCTTCACTGTCTGAATCCTCCATATCATCCTCTGGATGATATGAATCATCACTGTCCAAGATTTCTATGTCAGACATTATGAAATATACACAAAAAAGGCAAAGGCACGTCAGAAAACGTTCGTATGTCCGCCACCAACAACTCACATGCATCAGCTGACGATACTGCTATGAGTAAGATGAATACCCAGTTTTCTTTTATTCTGGAAAATCCCATTTTCTATAGTAGATGAATATAACCTCCACAGGTATTACGAATAGGGGAAACTAATCTATCGTGGCTATTCCGAGTTTCTTTATGTCTAGGGGGATTTATTAGAATTTTAGGACACCCGTGTGACCCATCGTAATATATATGGCAAAAATAAAGGGTCACACCTGTGACCCATCGTGCGGAAGAGGTTAATTAGGTATTGATGGGTCGAGCTTGACCCGAGGGTATCTCAGAAATAGCACAAGGAAAAGAGCTGGGATGAAATGCGTCCTCACCCAACTGCTGCGCACACTGAACTGAGGTCTCGCAGGTCGATATCACTCACAACCAATACAGATGAAAAATTATGGCAAAAAACTTTTTTTTTTTTTTCTTAATCTCGGGTTGTATCTGACCCACCACACCTATCCAGGGTTAAACCCCTCAGGCTCCTTGATGGACAAGTAACAGAGGGTTGAGGGCAAAGATTACCTGGGATTAGTCTGGAATGAATGCGTAAGAATGACTGGCTCTTTCTTTCATATTCCCCTCTCTTGGGGAAACAGCACCTAGGGTCCTCTGTAAAGCTGGTCTCCCTTATCTGCAGGTAAAACCATTTTCCTTGTGTAACCTGGTATTAAAATAATACTTGTTGTGTCCCCATACCCTTAGTGAGTGGGGATTGGGTAATACAGTATCTATGGTACCCACGGAAGATTCCTGCATCTCGAATAACTCTTACATAGACAGTCACATTGCTAGTATCACAAGCACACAGCTTGCTTAGACAGCTGGCCGTGCGTAGCGCGGATTTTGCTAGGTGTGGGGTGTCTACTAATCATGTACGGGGAAACCCCAGGTCAATGGAAAGAAGCCAGTTGGCCTGGACTTCCACCCTCCTAAGTGGTAAGTCTTCCCCTATAAAAAGCGTTGGTTTGTGTTAGTGATGGAACAAATGACAAATTTGGAAGTAATTTGTATTTTTAAATATTAAACTTAGCCGGTGAATATATAATAGCTGACGTCTCCGACGGCTCGACAGAATTCAAAAACTCGCGAGCGATCGCCATGAAGGTAGCGGGTGTGCCCACCAGCGCCGACTATCGGCCAGATACCGCATATACATGTAAACAGCTCCAGTTCTTCTCTGTCGGTTTCATCGACAAGTCGATTCTACTCGCTATTATGACCTCGAGTTTTCTACCGAATTGGTGAAGTACTTGGTTTTGGTTTTATTGCTTTCGCCGTGTTGGATTATTCAATACTATCCTCAAAAGAAATGCTTTTGAAAGGAGAGTAAAAATGTTTTGCCCTTGCTCTTTTATCTCTGGTTTTTTTCCATAGAGTAAAAATGGCCGACCCTTCCCTTAGTGTACGGAAGTGTGTTTTAGGCTTTTAGCAATTATCTTATCACGTTATAAATTGTTGTTGTTAATTATAGATTTTCCTCTATATATTTTATATCTCACCCGCCTTTATTAGGCCTCTTTGATTAGCTTTCCATTTATACTAAACATCAAGATAAATTTTAATGTTTTGTTTACATGCGGCCTTACCTATTCCTCCCCTAGTCCGAGAGTAGGCGGTCCTAAATTGGAAACCGAAGTTAAACAACGTTGAGCCCATTCAACTTTTATTTTCGTTAAGTTTAAATCATTTGCTCTGTTAGAGTTATTAAATGAATATTTTTTATTAGATATTTTATGAAAGATTTTCTTTGAATAGTCTTCGTGCTGTTTCAAAGATGAACTAACGTTTGGTTTATTTATGCTACGCAGTTTGCGCTCTATCGTTACGATAGAGAAAGAGAGAACCACGGTTTCACTTTGCAGAAAGAGTAAATCGATTTTGACGTTTTGTTCATTCTTCTTTCAAACTGAAATGTTTTAAATACTAATTTAAAGGAACTTGTTAATTTTCAATTTCTTAGTCCTTTCAGTTTTTTCCTTTGGTCAAATAACCTGTTTATTGACGAAGGGTGAGTGGGTTTTTCTCTTCTGTGTGAAATCAAGAGAGAGAAAGAGAGAGAGAGGAAGAGAGAGAGAGAGAGAGGAAGAGAGAACGTTCCGATCTTTATTCTCGTCCCAAGCGAGTAACGTTGTTCTCGAGTCAGTTTTTTTACTCTCGTCCCAAGTCTCTGTACGGGGAGAAAGGATAAAACGTTTTTAGTTTTTATTCTCGTCCCAAGGCACTGTACGGTGAGAGATTGAAAACGTAGTTTTTAATGAACTAGTGTTTAGTCTACTCCCCAGTCACTGATCCTTTTATCTTTATATATTTCCGTTTTATTCGATATATATGTTTACTGATTTTTGCTTGTATTAATGTGCTTACATTATACGACTTATTTCGCAATTATAACCTTTTGATGTAGGGGAAAATTGCGTGCTTCAGGTAGAAATCAGTTTTATTCATGCCTAATGTGAAATTATTGAAAAATTCGATTTCAGTGAAGTAAGTGCAAAAACAGAAAATCGTAGTGATAAAGTGATAATTGCGCAAAGTGTTTTTTAGTGTTGCGACCGAGGGTTCGTCTGTTCGTGCTTGTCGTTCACCTAGTCCGATACCTCTTTCAGGCTCCCATGCTCCAGGGAGAAGTAATGTCGTAGGACTTATGGGGACGAGAGGCTTTAACCAACGAACAAACGTTCCCTCTATGGTATCGGGCGTGTCTAGCAAGATCGCCCCTACCATAAGACGAGCGAGGCTGTTTTTCTCCTCGTCATCCGAAGGCTTCTCGCAAAAGAAATCTTGGAGCAAAGTTTCTAGACCCTTAAAGTGGAAGTCAGTCCATTCAGGACAGGTCCAGCGTCCTGGCTGTAGCCATGGGGACAGCTCTGACCCTTTGCAGTCGTCGGAAGACGATTCGCCTATTAAACGCAAGCGTAACACGGGGTCCGAGGGTCGCGGTAAAGGCAATGTTTTGCCAACACAGACGTTACCGTCGTCTCGGCCCGTCCCGACTCCTGTTGATCCTAAATAGGTTGTCCTGCAGGACATGCAGACTAAGCTTGCCTCCCTTATGGAGAAGTATGACGTTGAGCAGGTTCACGATAAACCTTCGCTTTCGAGTCGCAGTTACACTAAACGAGACTCTGGCCGTCAGCCGCCCAAATGAGCATTTACTCGTCCGTTTGACGTTATGAAACGTGATGTCGGTAGTTTGTCACGTCAGTCACGTGACTTGCATCCTTACTCGCTGCAGTCCCGTGTTGACTTTCAGCCGCTGCCGCAGCCTCGTGTTGACGTTCAGCCGCTGCCGCAGTCTCGTGTTGACGTTCAGGACGCTCGCCAACCATCTACAGTTGCCTTGTTTTGACGTTGAACGTCAAGCACCGCAGTCAAGAGTTGTTTTAACTGCTCTATCTAGGCAGTCAAGGCAGTCTCGACTTGACGTCGAGCGTCCTCCCGCACCTGTTGTTGTTGCTGGTCAGTCCTTTAAGCAGTTACATGACGTAGCGTCCTTGACTGCTACTGATGCTCCTTTGCGTGTGGACTCTGCTTGTCAAGCATTGCCACCACGGCAGGTCTCTCCCTTGCTTGAGACTCGGCAATTGTCGGACGAGGTTCCTTCAGATGAGGAAGTTGCTGATCCCCCTCCTACTGATATTCCCTTGGGGACTCTGTCAGACGGAGAGGAGCCTAAAGCTGCTCAGCCCTCTATGGACTTTAAATAAATAATGCTGATTTTTAAGGATCTTTGTCCGGATCATTTTGTAACTGCTGCTCCTCGTTTGCCTAAACGTCAGAGTTTACACTAGGCCTAGCTACTTCGAAGCCGTTGTTTTCTAAGCTAGTGCTCTCTCGCTCTTCTAAGAGAGCTTTACGTTTGCTAGGCGACTGGTTGATCACCAGGAGGAGTTTGGGGGAGACAGCCTTTGCTTTCCCTCCTTTTAAACTGGCTTATAGAGCGAGCGTCTGGTATGACACGGGAGAAGTTCTCGGCTTGGGAGTTCCTGCCTCTGCCCAGATAGACTTCTCAAGCCTCATAGACTCTCCCTGGCGCCTGGCCATGAGACGCTCCAAGATTTTATGGTCGGCTTCAGAGCTAGACCATCTCCTGTTAGGAGTTTTTCGAGCGTTTGAAGTTTTGCTGTACAATTATGTCATGCATAAACAAGGCTATCAGGGATGGCTCCAATGATCTGACAGCCACGTTCTCTGCAGGAACAAGACTATCAGGGATGGCTCCAATGATCTGGCAGCCACGTTCACTGCAGGAGTACGTAAGATGCAAGTGCGCTCAATGTGTTCATTGTCAAGACAAACTTCACGATGAAGTCTACCTAGCTGTCTTGACAGCATTAATGGAAGGCGACTGGATGGTCTCTCTCGACCTTCAGGATGCATACTTCCACATCCCGATTCATCCAAACTTTCAACTACATCTGCGGTTTGTGGACGGGAAAGTAATGTACCACTGTCGAGCACTGTACTCCGACCTCATTCCTGCTCCTCTTGTTTTTACAAGGCCATTGCAAAATGTAGCAAGCTTTCTACATTTTTTCAGGATTCAGAGCCTCCCTTTATTTTGACGACTGGCTAATCAGGGCGTTCGTCATTATATCGCTGTCTGGAGAGCCTCTAATGGACATTAGACCTAACCAAGGAGCTAGGTCTCATAGTGAACGTAGAGAAGTCGTAACTTACAGTATCCCATCCCAGACTATTCTTTTTTTGGGAATGGAGATACAGTGTCTGATTTTTCGACCCTTTTCGTCTCCCGCAAGAATGGAACAAGCTCTGTTAAAAGTCCTTCACTTGCAAGAGAAAAACAGTTGCTCTGTAAGAGTTTGAACTAGCCTCGTGGGAACTCTTTCATCGCTGGAGTAGTTCACTCTCTGGGGAGACTCAACCTATGCCATTTCCTATTTCACCTAAACATTGGAACAAGGAGAAGGGCTTAGTGAGTATCTCTTTCCCAATCTCCAACTCAGTCTAGACATGTCTGACTTGGTGGGACAGCAACATCAGACTTCGAGAAGGTCTTTCTCTTGCGATCAAGAACCCAAACCATGTGTTGTTTTCAGATGCAGCGGATTTGGGTTAGGGAGCTCCACTGGACAGTCTGGAAGGCTCGGTTCTTTGATCCACGGATCAGAAGGAACTCCTTTTAAGGCAGTAACATCTCTCCTTTGGCGAGATTTGTGCAGAAATGAATGTCTTGGCGGACGGCCTCAGCAGAAGAGGACAAGTCTTCTCCATGGAGTGGACGTTGCATAAGACTGTGTGCGAGAAGCTATGGATGACATGGGGTCTACCCACCATAGATCTTTTTGCTACTCTCTCTGACAAAGAGGCTCTCGACTTACTGCTTTCCAGTTCCAGATCCAGAGGCAGCTCACATAGACGCTTTCCTGCTGGACTGGTCTCACCTGGACGTTTATGCCTTTCCACCTTTCAAGATCCTAGACAAGGTGCTGCAGAAGTTCACCTCTCACGAAGGGACCAGGTTGACATTGGTTGTTCCACTCTGGCCCGCGAGAGAGTGAGTAACAGAGGTACTTCAATGGCTGGTAGACGTTCCAAGGAGTCTACCTTTAAGGATGGATCTCTTACGGCAGCCACGTAAGGAGTCTTCTTCAAAGCCTCCCCGCGCTTCGTCTGACTGCCTTCAGACTATCGAAAGACTCTCAAGAGCTAGAGGATTTTCGAAGGAGGCAGCCAGAACGATTGCGAGAGCTAGGAGAGCATCTACCATCAAGGTCTATCAGTCGAAGTGGGAAGTCTTTAGAGACTGGTGCAAGTCATCATCCATTTCCTGTTCCAGTACCTCTGTAGCCCAAATTGCAGACTTTCTCCTACATCTGAGAAATGTTCGCTCCCTCTCAGCGCCCACTATTAAGGGCTACAGGAGCATGTTGGCATCTGTGTTCAGACATAAAAGCTTAGATCTGTCCAATAATCAAGATCTCCAAGATCTCCTTAAGTCCTTCGAGACCTCTAAGGAGCGTCGTATGGCAACTCCTGGATGGAACTTAGACGTGGTCCTAAGGTTCCTAATGTCCGACAGGTTTGAGCCATTACATTCAGCCTCCCTGAAGGATCTCACCCTCAAGACGCTTTTCTTAGTGTGCTTGGCTTCGGCTAAAAGGGTCAGTGAGATCCATGCCTTCAGTAGGAACATCGGCTTTTCTACAGATAAAGCCACATGTTCACTTCAGCTTGGTTTTCTTGGCCAAAAATGAACTGCCTTCTCGTCCTTGGCCTAAGTCATTTGATATACCTTGCCTGTCAGAGATCGTAGGCAACGAGCTTGAAAGAGTGCTGTGTCCAGTTAGAGCTCTGAAGTTTTATTTAGCTCGGACTAAATCCTTACGAGGTGGATCTAAGGCTTTGTGGTGCTCAGTTAAGAAGCCTTCATTGCCTATGTCAAAGAATGCTTTGTCATATTTTATTAGATTTTTAATCCAAGAGGCTCATTCTCACGAGTGAAAAAGAGCGTTGCTTGCATAAGGTTAAGACGCACGAAGTAAGAGCTATAGCAACTTCTGTGGCCTTTAAGCAAAACAGATCTCTGCGAAGTATTATGGACGCGACCGTTTGGAGAAGCAAGTCGGTATTCGCGTCATTTTACTTAAAAGATGTCCAGACTCTTTATGAGGACTGCTACACACTGGGTCCATTCGTTACAGCGAGTGCAGTAGTGGGTAAGGGTTCTACCACTACATTCCCTTAATTCCAATATCCTTTTAATCTTCTCTTGAAATGTTTTTTAATTGTGTTGTACGGAAGGCTAAGAAGCCTTTCGCATCCTTTTTGATTTGGCGGGTGGTCAAATGTCATTTCTTGAGAGCGCCCAGATTAAGGGTTTTGATGAGGTCCTGTTGTATGGGTTGTCGCCCTAGATACTTCAGCTCCTGAGAGTCCTTCAGCATCCTAAGAGGATGGCTGGGCTTCGTGAGGAAAGCGGACTAACAAGGCAGAGTAATCGTTAGAGTCAGCTTCCTTACCAGGTACCTATATTTATTTGGGTTTGGTTATGATATAACTGTCAAAAACTCTAAGCATATACGCCGTAAACTGTATTAATACTGGTCTCTACCCACCACCATGGGTGTGAATCAGCTATTATATATTCACCGGCTAAGTTTAATATTTAAAAATGATATTTTGATTATAAAATAAATTTTTGAATATACTTACCCGGTGAATATATAAATTAAAGGCCCCCCCTTCCTCCCCGATAGAGACCCAGCGGGATGAGAAGAACTGGAGCTGTTTACATGTATATGCGGTATCTGGCCGATAGTCGGCGCTGGTGGGCACACCCGCTACCTTCATGGCGATCGCTCGCGAGTTTTTGAATTCTGTCGAGCCGTCGGAGACGTCAGCTATTATATATTCACCGGGTAAGTATATTCAAAAATTTATTTTATAATCAAAATATCATTTTTCCTAACGATACAAACCTGTAGCTGTTTATACAGATTAGCCCGCCAGCACCTATCCCCTTAGAAGTCCTACCTCAAAGCAAAAGTGGTTACTCAGCCCAGGTGTGTAAGTGAACGTGGTAGCAAACTACCTACTACCCCCCTTCTAACTAGCAGGTGGATGGGTAATCCTCGCTAAAAGTCTTATGGATAGTCTTTCAGCTGTGCTAAAAGTAATATACCCTGTAAATACCCACAGGTTTTTATTGTTAGGAAAAATACAAATTTCTTCTAAACTTGTCATATTTTACAAACATTATGTATTTTTAGAGAGAAATAGCTAGAGTTGAGTATTGAAATTATTATTCTGATTAGTAATAATAGTGATGAGGTTGTTGATTAATCAATGTTGTAAATACAATACGTACAGTATATAGTGCCACTAATTTATTCATATAAAAATACCTTTTCAGTGTTTAAAATCAGGTAACGTCCCTGACAGGTGAACACCAGACTGGGGTTCGAGTCCCACTCAAACTCGTTAGTTTCTTTGGTTGCTGCAACCTTACCATCCTTGTGAGCTAAGGATGGGGTTTGGGGGAGCCTATAGGTTTATGCTAAGTTATCAGCAGCCATTGCCTGGCCTTCCTTGGTCCTAGCTTGATAAAGCAATGTCACTGTCCCTTACCCCTGCCATTCATGAGCAGCCTTTAAACCTTAAACTGTCATTTTATATGGCCATAACTTTCATGTTAGATTTTGCTTGCTAATATATATTTTTTGTTTTGTTTTTAAGGGTTCGTGGGGGAGAGCTCTTTGAACACATAAGTGAAAGAGAACGTTTATCGGAAGAAGAGGCATCAGCTTTTTTGCGACAGATTTTACAAGGGGTTAAACACATGCATAGCCGAAGTATAGCACATTTAGATTTAAAGGTGAGTAGAGTAATTCTTGAATACTGCAGTTTTCATTATATCTGATCTAAATTATTTATTACAAACTTTCAATAGCAATTTAGTAGATTTCATCCAGGTGTGTTGTCTTGATCATTTTCCATTTTTTTTTTTTTGGGGGGGGGGGGCTGTTCTTAAGGTTTTGAGTTTTATGTAAGCTGATGTGTCTAGATTTTTTATGTGTAATGTTTGAGAATTATCCTTGTTTTAGGTAATTTGTGTTACTTGAGCAAAGTAATTATATTGCAGCATTTTTATTACTAAGCAATATTGTCAGTATTTGACGAAATGATAGCTTGCAAGTAATTTTTTTTTTTTTTCTTGGAAGTAATGTTTGACTTTTTTTGCCATTCAAGTAATGATTTACAAAATTGAATTGAGCTTTGAAATATTTGTATAAAGGTATTTTGGGTTTCCCCAGTGAATGCTAGTTCAGTATGTCCTGGAGACACTCCTGTTACTGTGCAGACTGTTGAGGATGAATTTGACTTGAAGAAGCTGTAACCTTTAGATCTTCAGGTTGGCCCTCTTTATTAGTATTAAAGGAGCCCATGGCTAAGGCTACTTCTCCCAAGTGTCCCCAGTGCCAGTGATGCCTGTGTTATTGCTGTTAAAGAGTCCCATTAGCCCTTTGCATGTCACCCTGGGTCCTTTGGCTCCCGTGAGTGCGATCTCGTGCCTGTGATTCCTTCCCCAAGGTTAGTGCTGGTGTCTGCAGTGAAAGTGAGTTTGCTTACTTTTCCTTTGGTGAAAGTGACTCCTAGTGTTTTGGTTCCTGTCAGAGGAACCCCAGTGGTTCCTCCCCCTTCGGAAGCTTTTTCATCTACAGAACACCTCAACTCTTCTGCACGCAGAGTCAGAGAAAGTCTGGTGAAGGGAAGAAGCAAGATTGCTCAGCTTTCTCCTTTTCCCCACTTACTGATTTTGATGCTTCTTCTCCTAAGACGAAGAAGTCCAGGAAGGCCAATTGGAAGCAATCCCAAGTGATTTCTAGTGATCTTTCCTCCCTTTAGGTAGACAGTTTCCTACCCCGTGAGCATCAGAGGTACAGCCCGGGTGATCGGTACTGTCTCTGCTCTGGTTGCCAAACTAATAGAGGGGTTTGGGCCCATAGTTGTGTGCCGTCCAGTACATTTTTTATCTGGATTTTGTTGTAATACTTCATCCCCCTCCTCTGGAAGGACTATCTTACTTCTGATAGAGAAGATAACACCTCTTACGGACACTCTTGCATGCGATAAAACACAGTCTCGAGTGTGTCTGTGACTGGTCCCCGCTCTGGGCTCACAAGTACCAAGCCTGGTTGAGTATTTGACCACGATCACCAGAGGATAGGGTACTGGGTACCGCAGCCATCTCTGTCTTGATTAGTGGTAGAGATAAGATTATCTATGATGCCAAACAGCTTGTATCCCCCTGGTCCATCATCAAGCTTTAACTATGTTCCTGGTACTATTCTTGGATCTGACTCCTGTTACTGAGGGGCTGTGAGAATCTCTCGAGAGGTCTGGCCAACCTTCGGCCATTTCAAGTGATAAGTGGGTTCTGGGATCTCCTGATCTAAAGAAACAGGTCCGGTCCCGACGGAGCTGAGAGCTTGGAGTCTGAATGTTCCTTCATTAAGTTTCTTGCATTTATCCATTAGTGTGATTAACTCGGCTATAGCACCTGCTACAGGAAGGTCATAAGTACACCTCAGGGTCAAGAACTTTTCTTGAGCTACCTTGGTGGAAACTTGCTAATATGGCCTTGGATCAATAACAGTTCTACTTGCCAGACCCTTCTTGGACTACTCCTCTCCTTAGTCAGTGTCTGCTCCGACAGGGAGCTCCTGAGTTGGAGGCCATGAAGTCCTCTGCCATGACCACCCTTGAAGTAGTGTTTTGGCTTCCCACAGACTTTTGCATTGTCAACTTGAGTTCATGGCAAAGTACAGGATGCTCGTGTTGTCTATGGGAAAGGTAGTGACCTTTCTTATCAACTTAGTTTTGAAAAGGAGGGATGTTGTGGTGTCCTATTTCTCAAAACAAGTTGGATCTCAGGTTTTTCTTGTACTGAGAAATGCTCTGATAGTAAGTTCCTCTTATGTTAGTCTTTCCAAAGAGCGAGGTAGAGGTAACGGTGGAGAACTGCTTCATAGGATTTCCTGGCCTTTAGAAGGCAACTGCAGCCAAGCCTTCAGAGTTGGTCATGCTTTCAGTGTTGAAGAAGGACCAGGCCTTCGCCAAACCCTGATCAGGTCCTCCAGCAATTTTTGGCTGGAGGGATCTTATTTTGTGAACCCCTCGGAGCCCCCAACCTGATCAGTTCATGAAGATGGGGACAATGCCTAAGTCATAAGTTGTTATACCATTGGGGAAATTGAGAGTGACAATGGGCCTGAGCCTAGGGTATTGAGTGTCCTTTGGGCAATTACGTGTTTGTTCCGAAACTGGAATACAAACCACGCTATTTATTAGGGGTTATACTTTTGGTGGAGCTGAAATGACGAGCCATTAGAATTTAGCAAGGGTTAACTACCCACACCGCTAGTTAGTGGGGGTAGGGGGGGGGGGGGGGTAGCTTGCTACCACTCCCGTTCACACACCTGTGATTTAGTCACTATACTTTTGGCTCGGATGGAGAGCGGTTGTTTCCTCTCTCCCTCCTCGCCTATTCTGGACTGCCATTAATTTTTGTCTTTTAACTTACTTTTTCTTATACATGTATTTATATGAAAACATTCTTAATGCTTATGTATATATATATGTGTATAGAAATGTGATAAGTTTCCTTTTCAGCGTTTGTGCTGTGTGTGTGTGATACATATACGACAACGACACTTGCATAGATTAGCAAGGCCAGCACAGTTCCACTTTGTGGGGAACGACCTCTCCCTCTCTGGTCCATCGGTCTTCCCGTCGGCATATAACCGTTAACTTCGCCTTTTCCATTTTCCTACGGGAAACATGGATTTCTGAGCGAAGGGAATGTGGCCACCGTCCCTCAATGGGCGTCATCATGGGTGTCTTTAGTCTCTTCTACGAAGTGTTTACCTCTCTCGTTCGCGAGAGAGGCCACTCATAGAGACTCCCCTTCGGAGGATCGCTACTGTTAAAGGTCAGCTTGCTGATCCACCGGCCCTCATGGGCGTCATTATGGGCGTCTTCAAGTCTCTTCTATGAAGTGTTCACCTCTCTCGTTTGCGAAAGAGGCCACTCATAGAGACACCTCTTTGGAGGATCACGCTGCTCATCAGCTCCTGATCATCCTACCTGCAGACCTACCAGTGCAGCTGACCTTCCAGCACAACCTTGCGCTGCAACTTAGTCCGTGGACTTCGGTCCTGGACTCTTCTATGGACCTTTCACGGTTGCCATCAGGGCAACATCTCAGTTCCTGATCGTCCTACCAGCTGACCTGCCGATCTACCAACACATCCTTTCGCCGCTGATAGTCCTTTGGACTTCGGTCCTGGACTCTAACGCAGGCCTTTTACGGTCCCCATCAGTGGATGCTTGCCCTTCCAAAGGGCACATCCCAGTTCCTGATCGTCCTGCCAGCTGACCTACCGATCTACCAACGCAACCTTACACCGCTGTTAGTCCTTGGACTTCGGTCCTGGACTCTTCCGTGGACCTTTACGATCTCCATCATGGATGTTTGCCCTTCCAAAGGGCTCAACCCAGTTTCTGGTTGTTCTGCCAGCTGATCTGCCAACCTACTAGCGCTACCTTCGCGAGCGCGTCAACAGTCTTCCGTGCGTGTGCGCCGACAGTCTCCTGCGCGCGGTTGCCGACGATCTTTCGCACGCGGGCGCTGACGGTCTTTCGCGCGCGGGTGCCGACGGTCTTTCGCGCGCGGGTGCCGACGGTCTTTCGCGCGCGGGTGCCGACGGTCTTTCGCGCGCGGGCGCCGAAGGTATTCCGCGCGCGGGCGCCGACGGTCTCCGGCGCGCGCACCAATGATTTTCCGCTCGCGCACCAATGATTTTCCGCTCGCGCAAGCGCCAATGCTCTTGCGCACGCTCTTCAATAGTCTTGCGCGCGCCAACAGTCTTACGCGCGCGCACTCGCCGACTTTCTTCCGTGCGCGGGTGCTGATGGTCTCCTGCGCGCGCCGATGATTTTCTGCGAGCGCTGATGCTCTTGGCGCACATGCCAGCAGCAGTCTTCCGAGCGCGCCAACAGTCTACCGCGCACGCACGCCGACAGTCTTCTGAGAGCACACGCCAACAGTGCCGTGCGCGCGCCGATAGCCTTCCGCGCGTGCGCCGACGGCCTTCTGCCCGCGCTAATGGCAATCCACGCGCGGGCGCCAATGGTCTCCCGCGCGAGCCGACGGTTTTCTGTGTGCGGACGCCGATGGTCTTCCGCACCAATGGTCTTCCGCACGCGCACGCCAGCAGTCTACACCTAGTACTCTCATGCACGTGCCGATGCACCCGCCCTTGCGCAACCAGTCAAACGCTTTGGAGCATTCTAGGGAGAATACACAAAACTATACAGTGCCTTACTGCGCGCTAGCGCTCTTCCGCACATTCCTGCGCCCTCCTGCGCAGTTGCGGTCTCAGATCCAATGCGCCAGCTCTTGCCAAAGAGTCAGGGCTCGCAGATCCAATGCACCAGCTCTTGCCTAATAGCCAGTGCTTGCCTGCCCTCCAGGCAGAAATTG
>NC_090741.1:124871926-124874426 GCF_036898095.1 Palaemon carinicauda | reverse complement strand
ACCAAGTCTGTTAAGAATCGGGCTCCAGTGATCCGGTTTTAAGTCGCCCATATTTGCGGGTAATGGTTGACGCCAGGCATTGGAGTCGTCGGTGGGAGGGGCTAACTACCCCCGCTGACCAGTGTACGCCCATCTTAAGAGAGGCCGCGCCTCTCTAATAGAAGACTGGTCCCCGCTGAAGCCTCTTCTCGCGTTGGGCTACATGGGATAGGAGGACTGACATCCTCCGATAAGAGGTGGATTACCCGGCTTGCTTCTACTTCAAAAACTAACCCCTCTGTTGACGACCTAGAAACTCTAAAGGACAATTCTACTAATGTTAAAAAACAAAGTAATTTGGGTGACATGGAGAATTTGCGAATCCTTCGTGTCACTCAGATTCCCATTGAAACCAATTATGATATGCTGTATAAATTATTTCAATGTTATGGTTACATCAGGGAAATTAGAATGAGACTTGAAGGTGACAAATGGGATTCATGGATATCATTTGATAACCTTGATGAAGCATTCAATGCAATCAATGATATGAATATTAAAATCAATAATTTGAATTTCAAGGGTGCTCTTTGCGATCGGGTACCTAAGAATCTAGATGTATATAAACTTGCAGATTAGATTGATGAAGGCATAGAGGTAGTTGTACCCTCCTAAAGAAAGCCAAAACCACCAAAGTGGCTTGTTGCTCAATCAAAAGGGAGTACTGGAAATTAATTCAAGATATGTAAATTTCTTCCAAAGAAAGTAGGTACCATCGCACCAGGAGATATATCTCGGTTTGGAAAGAACAGTTTCCTAATAAGTGCCAAATCAAAAACTCAAATCGTTATACTTTGCAATTTAAATACAGAGAACGATGACATAAAGCTGGATGTAAAACCCCATCTAGAGTGCTGTTATGGAAGGGGAGTAGTTTTTAATAGAGACTTATAAGAGTTTACAGAAGAGGAGATATTGGCCATGTGTCCTTTAACTGTGTGGAAAGTGCATAAAGTCCCTGGAACATCAATGATTATCCTGACTTTCCAGGATGCTGATGTGCCTTTCCACATTTACATAGAAAATGAACGAATTAACGTTCGAACTTCTAAGCAAAAGCCGCTGCAATGTTTTAATTGCTTTAGATATGGGCATCCATCTAAAGTTTGCAAGAATGATAAAATGTGTAGTACTTGCTTCAATGTTTACCATGGAGAATGTACACTAGAGGCCAATTGTATAAACTGCTATTTGAATCACAAATCTACTGATAGGAACTGCCAGCAATATAAGTTGGAAGAGGCTGCTCTCAATAAATCCAGTATCGAACACATAAGTGTGGAGCATGCCAAGAGGCTATTGAGTAAATCAGCAAGTTATGCAAAAGTATTGAAATCAGGAGAAAAAATGAGGCAGGAGACATCCAACCCACCTTATACTGCCTCTATTCCCCAGAAAAGAAATTTGCCATCTTCTGATAGAATTCTAGAGGATAAGGCAAGAATATCACGTAAGACTTTACTCACCTCTAATAAACCTTTGTACCCCACTACAAAAGATAATACTAACCTCTCTCAGGCTATATCTTTGCCTGATTTGATGGAGGTTCCACATAAAACAGAGATATCAGGTGCACCTGTAGTGGCAAAAACATCAAAACCTAATAAATCACCACCTGTCAATAGGAAAAGAGAGAGACCTCCATCTCTCTCACCCCCATCCATTAAAAACAACAAAGTTATGACATCAAATAGATATGATGTTTTGCCTGTTGATATTTCAGATCAACAAGAAAACTTCTTGAATCAATCAAAAATTCAAGTTGAGGTCCATCATCCCCCACAAGATTTAGGTAAGAACAACACTGAAAAGGCTATTATAAAACCTAACTTATCGAGACCCAAACTTAAGAAGCCTACAGAAAATATTGTCAAATCAAAAACTGTCAATAGGAAGACCTCATCAAAGATGTCTTCCAGAAAATAATACATAGTTTTTTTTTCATCCATTTTGCAATGGAATTGTCAGGGTTTGAGGGCCAAATATTAAGAACTTAAGCTCTTAATTCTTGAGCATTCCCCCATAATTTTATGTCTACAGGAGAGCAAGCTTGATGCTAATACCCCTTGTCTTCACAAATATATTAGTTATGGGACACTTTATGATCATGGAGTAAGGGAGCCAAGGCGGAAGTTTCACATACGTTCGTCGAGATGTTCCCCAACTACATTTATCTGTCTGTACACCTCTGCAGGCAGTGGCTTTACAGATTGAAATCAGGAGAAAAAATGAGGCAGGAGACATCCAACCCACCTTATACTGCCTCTATTCCCCAGAAAAGAAATTTGCCATCTTCTGATAGAATTCTAGAGGATAAGGCAAGAATATCACGTAAGACTTTACTCACCTCTAATAAACCTTTGTACCCCACTACAAAAGATAATACTAACCTCTCTCAGGCTATATCTTTGCCTGATTTGATGGAGGTTCCACATAAAACAGAGATATCAGGTGCACCTGT